>NC_051176.1:9232375-9259481 GCF_013339695.2 Rhipicephalus sanguineus | reverse complement strand
TATCTAACAGAGAAGTAGGCTGAAGGTAAAAAGCCTCTGTTTAAACCTAATGTTTTTTCAGTGTAGTGTAGGTTTTGCTTTTGTTGATTTTTATTTTATCCGCATAATGTTCGGACAGTGTATGGCAAACAAGAATTTCTCTGTATCCAGTTTGAATTGTTTGCTTTCAATGTTCGCGTGTCTGCAGATGAGCAAGGAATATGTCGATTTTTTGTAACTTTTATTTTCTTCCTCATGATAACTGCAGACATTAAGATACTTGTTGAATGAGTGTTTGCTTACATTTAGCGAAACCTAACACCCGAGTAGAGGGTTTTGCGCAGTTGATTTTTAACAGAGAAGTAGGCCGAGGGTTAAAAGCCTCTGTATAAACCTTGTGTAAATTGCAGCACACTTGTTAGTATCGCATCAGTGCAGTGTAGGTTTTGTTTCTCTGTTTGTTTTATTTTCATACGCGCAAGTTTGATTTGAGTTTTACTTATCTAGCGAGAGGCGTAATTCATTAACTACCTCCTTTCGTTTGTTTCGCCCGTAGCACCTGTGTGCCTTGAACGCTGGTGGATCTCTCTGGGAAATGATACAAAACGTTAGGCTGTTTGATTTGCTTCGCACGTAGTAGGTCTGAGTTTGTTATGGCTTCGTTATCTGATTCTTGATTTTCACGAGTGAGCGCACCAATTGTAAATTTCTAGGGAGTTTTACCAAACTGTAACCTGGCATTTCTCGAGGTCAGTTGAGTGCCCTATGTTTGTTGTGCCTCGGGTCTTGCGTGGTTCGTTTCTGGCGTTTGCTGGCCGTGGCTCAGGGTCCAGAGATTGGTGCAGCCTGCGTCAACGTCTACAAGCTAGGGAGCAGATCTACGGTCTCTGCGGAGTGCTTTGGTGCTGCAAACCCTTCGAGACCTCCTGTGACGGTGGACGGGCTGTTATGATCGGCCTGCCTGGCTTGGCGCCGCTTTGACGCATGAGACGTTGCGGCTAAGACTACGCTGATTTCTTCCGGGTCAGCGGTTCCAGAGATGCCCCAAGAGCGGCGACAACACGAAGGTCGTTCGTCTAATATTCTCAGGTTGTCTGCGCCCCTCGTAAAACCCTTTGGGCACGCCTGGCCGACTGACAGATTAGGAAGAGTTGTTGGCCGTCGAGGCGGCTTGCTTTGTCGTCAAGGTGCCCCGGACAAAGGACCCCAGCGTCTGGGAACCGTCTGCGGATGCATTTCCCACGTTCTCCGTGGCGCCTTGTTGCCGCTGTTTCCACAATTCGTGGTCTGCCTCGCGCATAACCATCATTGCAACAGACTACGAATTTGACTTCCACGTAAGACTCAACGTCTTCGTGCTGTGCTGTGTAGTGCGCGGTGGGCAGTGTTTTTCCCTCGCCATGGGACGAACTGCACGTGCCTCTTTCTCCTTTCGTGGGTTGGGAAGGAGGCGGCGTTTCACCTTTCCCTTTTGGGGGCGGAGGTGAAGATGGAAATTTTCATTGGACTGTCCTGGCCTCCATTGTTTTTTCCTACAGGGAACCCTGGGAAGACCAGGACATAAAATGCGAGCGCCGATGCGCTCCCGACAAGCTCTCACAAGTTCTCTCAAGCTCTCACGAGCTCCGAGAGCTTCCATGATGCTAACCCCATCATGTAGCAACACGCTACCTGTAAATAAACGTTACTGTAACGTTACGTTACTACCTGTAACTAAACGTTAACAGCTCCGGGCTCCTCTCCTCGACATCTCCCCGGGACTCTGGCTGGTTCCGGTCATCTGGGCAGAACCCTGATCACATCAGTGGTCAGCCATGGTGTAATGGAGCCGTGTTCCCAGAAGCCTTGCCAGCGCAGAGAACAGGTTGCTCTGGAATTGTCCACGGTCGGTTGTTATGCGCAGTGGGCAGCCGTAGCGTGAAACCCATGTGGCCACAAACGCCTGTGCGATGGTCCCGGCTGCGATGTCCAGAATCGGCGCCGCCTCAGGCCACCGTGAGTATCGGTCCACACATATGAGCAGGTGTCTGTAACCCTGGGAAGGCGGAAGAGGTCCTGCTAAGTGCAAGTGCACGTGGTCGAAACGACACTCTGGTGGCCGAAATGCTTGGAGTGCTGTACGCGTGTGCCGGATCACCTTGACTGCTTGACATGTTCGGCACGTCTTCGCGCAGCGTCAAATTTCGGCGTTAATGCCTGACCACACAAAGCGGTCGGTGACGAGCCTCTGCGTCGCGCGGATTCCTGGGTGGCTGAGGTCGTCAAGGCTGTCAAACACTGCACGCCGAAACTGGACGGGGACGAAGGGTCTTGGAGATTTCTGCGATGTGTCGCATGTGACCACAGTCGTTCTGTATGGTAGCGGGATCTCTTCGAGCACCAGTGACAGTGGATTCTGCCGCATCTCGGTTAGCTCTGGGTCTTCCCGCTGGTCGGGGGCTAACGTCTCAAAGTCGACGAACGCTGAAACGGTGTTGATGCGGGGGAGTGCGTTGACTGCTTGATTTTCGATCCCCGCTATGTAGCGGATGTCCTGGGGAAAATTCGGAAATGAATGAAAGTTGGCGCAGTTCTCTTTCCGAATATGAGGAACTGTTGCTCTTGAACGCATATGTCAGCGGCTTGTGGTCCGTTAAAATGTGAAAGTGCGACCTTCGAGGAAGAAACGGAAATGCTTTACGGAGAAATAAATGGCCAGCATCTCTCTTCCAAATGTGCTGTAGCGCACTTCGGCCTTTTCAGATAAAGAAACCTATCGGTTTCCAGTCTTTGTCGTCGTATTGTTGCAACACTGCTCCCACTGCTGTCGTTGAAGCGTCACCCATGGGTCGCGTTGGCGAGTCGGAAAACGGGTGCATCAGAAGTGCTGCGAAGGCAAGCTGAGTTTTGGCGTCCTGGAAGGCTTTGTCGTGCTGCGCTGACCAGTGAAACTCGGGCGTTTTCTTGTCGTCCCGGCGCAGCAAGTCAGTTAGCGGCTGTAGAATGTGTGCACAGGATGGGATGAAGCGCCTATGGAAGTTGATCTGCCCGAGAAACTCGCGCAACTTGCGGGAAGATGTAGGTGTGGGAAATTCCCTAACTGCTTCTACCCGTAATTCGAGCGGCAAGATGCCTTGCGGGGTGATTCGATGACCTAGGAAATCTAGTGCTTCACCACCAAACATGCACTTTTGGGGCTTCAAAACCAGACCGTGCCCGTCAAGACGCTTGAAGAGGAGCCGCAGGTGATTTTCGTGCTCTTCCGGCGTTTTGCTGGCGACCAAAATGTCGTCTAAGTAGACGAAGACAAATAGCAATCCGCGGGTGACCTCATTCATGAAACGCTGGAACGTTTGTGCCGCGTTCTTCAGTCCATACGGCATACTAACAAATTCAAAGAGGCCAAAAGCGTTTTCAAAGCCGTCTTTGGGATGTCGCTTGGTTCTCCTGGAATCTGTTGATAAGCGGCCTGGGCGTTGTAGCGGGCGTTGATGCCGGTGACCGTGATCATTTTTATTTGTGTGCGCATACCAATTCGTAGGCACTCTCTGCAAAAACAACTCGCGAAGAAAAATGGCTGTTGACGCTGCTCTGACGCTTGTTGTCCCAGCAGCTGACGCATTCGGTGGAGTAGTTGCGAGGGTTGCTGGTCACCGAGTTCTTCATGAGACAGGAGCTGTTGCAGCCTGCTGTGTTCTGACACCTCAAGACGTTTCAGGACGGTGCTTTTTAGTTCGTCGTAGGCCTTCTTCGATGGAGCGGAGGCGAGCACATCGTCTACGGCGTCAGCGATGTCAGCTGGCAGTGCTGCAACGACGTGGATGTATTTGGACTCCTGCGATGTGATGCGTCGAACCTGGAAGCGGGCCTCGACTTGGCTGAACCACACCCTGGGGTTTTTGGGCCAGAAATGAGGAAGCTTTAACTAGGGGGCGTTGGTTGTGGTTGAGCTTGATGTGCCTTCCTCGTCTGACATGGCTGCTGCTTTTCCAAACGTCCGGGTCACCACTTTGTAGCGTACTCGCCCCACAGAGGAGCGCAAAGACACCTACACTCCTCGAAGTTTGGGACAAGAACTACTTTTATTTTCCAAGACAAACAGGCTTCGAAAGCGACAACACAAAGGGGCGTGGCTGCGTATCTCCCGCGGCGCGCCGGTGATAACGTGAGGCATGTTGGCCGCGTTGGCCGCGTATGCGCCGTGGGCCGCTGCCTACGAATTGGTATGCGCACACAAATAAAAATTATCACGGTCACCGGCACCAGCATCCGCTACAATACCACAACGAAATATTTTATTCAAGGTCACAGCGCAGTAATCAGATATGATTACGTATGCAATAAATGTTTTTTCTCCTGCTTTGGTGATGAAGGCTTTAAAGGACGCTATAGAAAGTAATGCACGGGTTCAAAAAGATCAAATATTTATGACAGTTATTAAGGCGAAAGCCTTAGGTGCGCCATCAATCACCGTCGGCATCTGCGTCAACACAAGTGATGCAAAAGATCCTCATTATGGGAGTACGTCACTGTTTGACGTTATAATAACGTCACAAATCGGCCAACTTGGTTACGTCATAGCCCTGGCGTTGCCACGGGGTGGCACACCGTGCCCTTGACCCCCGCTCCCCAGACATTTTTCATGCCATGGCATACAGAACCCACAGTGACATTCGACCACCTCTGCGTGCCCGGCTCCCACTTCAGATCGAAGAAGTGCCTGCCCCAGAAAAAATGTCTACCTACGCCCCTGCGTCATAGTGACGTCACTGTGACGTTACGTTACGTGCATTCACGCGATGACATCACCACATTACGTCGTCGTTTGGGTGGGCCGATCCCAGAGGAGCGTGCAATGCATCTGGAGGCAGCGCAAGACGACGTCAGGTGCAGCAAGCTCAAGGGGGGATCAGTACGATCGACTGAGAAGGAAAACAAAACGTGGGCAGCTTGCACTAAGGGGCGTGTTGTATATGAGACAAGATGAGGATGGTCGCATGGGGACATGAAATTTTGTAATTTTGGAAGCCTCGACTGTAACTTTGGAAGCCTCGCTGATGATATGCTATGTGATCAGCTTGTCTCGAAAACGACGAATCATCATTTACGTGAGAGGTTACTTTTTGGGGGCTCCTCACTGACGCTCTCACGACCTATAACAATTGCTAATCAGTACGAAGAAGCCGTGAGTCACGCTAAGGACTTTTGCGACGATGCTTCAGTTCGTCACGTTAAAACAGCGCAAAGCTATTCTCGGTCTTCCGAACAACCAAATGAACGCACAACTTGTAGTAAGTGCAAAGCCAAAGCATCTGAGCATCCCGTGCAAGGTACCACGAACTTTCGAGCGTGCTATCGTTGTGGAGCGACTGATCATCTTGCAAACACTCCTGCATGCAATGCCCGCAAGCGCAGATGTCGTCACTGCGAGAAGATTGGGCACTTAGATTTTATGTGTAGGTCGTCTGGATATTCAGCGAAAGCGGAAAAGCAGTTTGTGTTGTCATTGGACACAAGCATTTGCGCATCCGTCGCTGTGGAAGGTCGCCCTATCTCGTTTCTAAGTGATACGGGATCTTCTCCCACTATTCTGACTATTGGCTGTCACTAGCCCGGCTTTTCGACTATTCCAAGTGAAAGATAAGAGTTCGAGGAGAGAGAGAAACAACATGATAGAATAAAAGCAGGACACCGACCATGAAATAAAATGCGGAATGACGTTTCGGCTCCCCTGACGGGAGCCTTGTTCACAATGAAAGCGACGATGAGTGAAGCGATGCTTATGAGGGCTTTAAAATATGACGTAAGCAGCGGCTGTAGATAAGAGGGAGCGTTCCGTCATTGCGGTTCAAAGTATGATCCGTCGTTTGAATCACGATGGATTCTAAATGGTGTCTTGCGGACAGTTTTTTCTCTTTTTCCAAGATCATGGCGTTATCGAAATCAATGTGGTGGCTCAAGTTTTCAGCGTGCTCGACCAAGGCATTCGAAGAAACTTTTTTCTTGTTGACGTCATTGACATGCTGTTTGATCCGCTGTTCAAAATTTCCTGTCTCGCCGATATATACACTGTCACAGTCTTTACATGGGATCCGATAAACTACGCCAGGAAACTTTTCTTTTTGAAGCTTGTCTTTCACATTCACCAGCCGATGACGCAATTTCTGTGTAGGAACATGGGCTACTTGGACGTCGTAATGGCGTAGAACGCGGGCGAGACCCTCGCTCACACCAGGCACGTACGGTATAGCGGAGCGTTTTTTTGGCAACACACGGTCAGGTCCTGGCGGCTGAGACAGCTGGCGTTCCACCGAGTTCAGCATAGATTTGGGGTAGCCGCATGCCGAGAGATCTCGGTGCACTTGCTGTAGGTCAGCAGCCCTGCTACTTGGCGTTGTGCAGATGCGGTTGGTTCTGGCGATAAGTGAGGCCCCCACCGATCTCTTCTGGTTTGTGGGGTGCACCGAGTCGTAATGCAGGTACCTGCCGGTGTGCGTGCTCTTTCTGTACACAGAAAACGTCAGACGGCGCTGGTCACGTTTCACAAGGACGTCCAGGAAGGGTAGTTCGCCGTCTCTTTCTACCTCGGCCGTGAACTGAATAGATGCTTCAATGCTATTTAAGTGGGACAGGAATGAGGGAATTTTTTCTCGCTGAATTATGCAAAACACGTCGTCTACGTAACGAAGGAACACCTTGGGCGGCGTGTTGAAAGAGGCGAGAGCACGACTTTCAAGCCATTCCATCGTTAAATTTGAAGTTGTAACCGAGATAGATGCCCCCATCGGTGTACCGTGCACTTGCTTGTAGAAGGCGCCTTCGAACACGAAGTAAGTGTTCTCCAGGCAAAACAGAAGGAGCCTTTTCAAGTCGGGGACGTCAATGGGCGTCCTTTCAGGCAGTGTAGGGTCCTCTTCGAGGGCGGCGGCACATGTTTCCGTGGCGAGTTGAATAGGAACGCTTGTGAAAAGTGACACGACGTCGAACGAGACGAGGGCGTCCTGATCATCGGGAGCATAATGACGAACCTTGTCAATGAAGTCTTCGGAATGGCGAACGTGAGTGGCACTTCTGCCAACAAGGGGGGAGAGAACCTTATGAAGGTAAGTGGAAAGCTTCTGAAGAGGAGAGCGAGTAAAGTCGACAATGGGTCGCATCGGGACGTTCGCCTTGTGGATTTTTGGCAGACCATAGAGCGCTAGCGCAGAACCATTTGTGCACAGAAGGGAGAAGTACAGCCCCTTGTGCTTGGGATCAATAACGCGAAAAACGTCAGAAAGAAGCCTTTGCAGCTCGCGTTGTACCTTGGCCGTGGGGTCCTTCTTCAGACGGCAGTACGTCGCGTCGTCCGCAAGCAAAGACAACATCTTTTTGCGGTAGTCACCCATGTTGAGAAGAACCGTCGCTTTGCCCTTGTCTGCCGGAAGGATGACAAGATTTTCGTTGGAGCGAAGGTCTTTGATTGCTTGCTTTTCTTCTCTTGAAAGCGGGGAGACGTTTTTTTTTTCATCCTTCCGGCAGACAAGGGCAACGCGACGGTTCTTCTCAACATGGGTGACTACCGCAAAAAGATGTTGTCTTTGCTTGCGGACGAGGCGACGTACTGCCGTCTGAAGAAGGACCCCACGGCCAAGGTACAACGCGAGCTGCAAAGGCTTCTTTCTGACGTTTTTCGCGTTATTGATCCCAAGCACAAGGGGCTGTACTTCCTTCTGTGCACAAATGGTTCTGCGCCAGCGCTCTATGGTCTGCCAAAAATCCACAAGGCGAACGTCCCGATGCGACCCATTGTCGACTTTACTCGCTCTCCTCTTCAGAAGCTTTCCACTTACCTTCATAAGGTTCTCTCCCCCCTTGTTGGCAGAAGTGCCACTCACGTTCGCCATTCCGAAGACTTCATTGAGAAGGTTCGTCATTATGCTCCCGATGATCAGGACGCCCTCGTCTCGTTCGACGTCGTGTCACTTTTCACAAGCGTTCCTATTCAACTCGCCACGGAAACATGTGCCGCCGCCCTTGAAGAGGACCCTAAACTGCCAGAAAGGACGCCCATTGACGTCCCCGACTTGAAAAGGCTCCTTCTGTTTTGCCTGGAGAACACTTACTTCGTGTTCGAAGGCGCCTTGTACAAGCAAGTGCACGGTACACCGATGGGGGCATCTATCTCGGTTACAGCTTCAAATTTAACGATGGAATGGCTTGAAAGTCGTGCTCTCGCCTCTTTCAACACGCCGCCCAAGGTGTTCCTTCGTTACGTAGACGACGTGTTTTGCATAATTCAGCGAGAAAAAATTCCCTCATTCCTGTCCCACTTAAATAGCATTGAAGCGTCTATTCAGTTCACGGCCGAGGTAGAAAGAGACGGCGAACTACCCTTCCTGGACGTCCTTGTGAAACGTGACCAGCGCCGTCTGACGTTTTCTGTGTACAGAAAGAGCACGCACACCGGCAGGTACCTGCATTACGACTCGGTGCACCCCACAAACCAGAAGAGATCGGTGGGGGCCTCACTTATCGCCAGAACCAACCGCATCTGCACAACGCCAAGCAGCAGGGCTGCTGACCTACAGCAAGTGCACCGAGATCTCTCGGCATGCGGCTACCCCAAATCTATGCTGAACTCGGTGGAACGCCAGCTGTCTCAGCCGCCAGGACCTGACCGTGTGTTGCCAAAAAAACGCTCCGCTATACCGTACGTGCCTGGTGTGAGCGAGGGTCTCGCCCGCGTTCTACGCCATTACGACGTCCAAGTAGCCCATGTTCCTACACAGAAATTGCGTCATCGGCTGGTGAATGTGAAAGACAAGCTTCAAAAAGAAAAGTTTCCTGGCGTAGTTTATCGGATCCCATGTAAAGACTGTGACAGTGTATATATCGGCGAGACAGGAAATTTTGAACAGCGGATCAAACAGCATGTCAATGACGTCAACAAGAAAAAAGTTTCTTCGAATGCCTTGGCCGAGCACGCTGAAAACTTGAGCCACCACATTGATTTCGATAACGCCATGATCTTGGAAAAAGAGAAAAAACTGTCCGCAAGACACCATTTAGAATCCATCGTGATTCAAACGACGGATCATACTTTGAACCGCAATGACGGAACGCTCCCTCTTATCTACAGCCGCTGCTTACGTCATATTTTAAAGCCCTCATAAGCATCGCTTCACTCATCGTCGCTTTCATTGTGAACAAGGCTCCCGTCAGGGGAGCCGAAACGTCATTCCGCATTTTATTTCATGGTCGGTGTCCTGCTTTTATTCTATCATGTTACTTCCCGACCAGACGGGTTTCCGTCAAAGCCTCGACTTCAGAGAAACAACATTTATTGAAAAAAAAAGTGGCTCATTGCGATGTTTTGTCGCTTCAGCTGCGTTCCAAGAAAGAACTGCATGCATTCTTCTGTATGTTGTATCTGAAGACACCACTGTACAGTGGTCAACTCTCATATCCATAACTACGGAGCGTCGTGCTCCGAACTGCACAAGCGACATCTACAGTTGAAAACGGGGCACCTCTGAGCATGCGCAGCCCCACTGATGAGCCTACCTTGCATTTTCGATCGTTGGTTATCACCGCGAATGCAACAACTGCTTTGGCCGTTGGAAGCGCTGTCAACAGTTTATCACAAAAACAAAAAAGAAAAAAAAAGAAAAGAAAGGAAACGAAGCGAAGCGAAGCAAAGCGAACCGTTGTCAGCGCGCGAAGAAAGCTATGCTGCGTGTTGATTTGCCGTTCGCGGTCACATTGTCCCAGCAGCTGATTTGCGTCCACTTATAAGTTTATCCATTGTCCGGCGCATTGTAGGTATGATATGATACTGCGAACCGAGAATAAGTGCGCAGTATAAAACACGCCGATCCGGTGATTGCACTCTCTCTCTTTTTTAGGCGCTGTACGGTTGACAGCGCTTCTGACGGCGAAATCAGTTGTCGCGGCCGCGGCGATAACAAGGACGGAAATTACATGGCGAGCGCATCAGTGACACTGCGCATGCTCTGATGTGGCCCGTTTCAAGCTGCAGATGTCGCTCATGCAGTTCCGAGCACGGCGCTCCGGCGTTATAGACATGAGAGTTGACCACTGTACTGGGCTTAGACGCCATTGCGGCACTACAGATGAATATTGAAGGTAAATCGCTTCGGTGTCTTGCATTGGCCTCCAGCACTCCTACATTGCTAGCTGAGCTACATTAAGAGTACGAACACCTCTTTGATAAACAGCTAGGACTTGCCGAAGGATACAAACACAAAGTTAAGGTTCGTGATTCTGTTCCACCCGTTGCCGCCCCGCCACGGTGGTCTAGTGGTTATGGCACTCGACTGCTGACCCGAAAGTCGCGGGATCGAATCCCGGCCGCGGCGGCTGCATTTTCGATGGAGGCGAAAATGTTTGAGGCCCGTGTACTTAGATTTAGGTGCACGTTAAAGAACCCCAGGTGGTCGAAATTTCCGGAGCCCTCCACTACGGCGTCTCTCATAATCATATTGTGGTTTTGGGACGTTAAACCGCAGATATTATTATCCACCCGTTACCAGCAAGGTACGACGGCTACCGTTTCCCTTTCGTGAACAGGTGTCGGCTGAACTGCAGAAACTTGAAGCCCAAGGCATAATCGACATAATCGAGCGCGTTGACGCCTCTCAGTGGGTTTCTCCCAGTGTTGTAGGGGTTACTGAAAAAAAGTAACTAAATACATAACTCGTTACGCTATAAAAAAGGAACGCGTTACCGCCCTACGTTACCTAAAAAAATGTAACGCGTTACCGTTACCGAAAAAAAGTAACGGACGTTACCTCTGCCGTTACTCTGCAATCATAAATTGTAATCAATGTGTCTTTGCTACAGGTACCCCAAAATTAGAATTTTTAAAATCTCAAATTTATTTCGCATAAAACTTCTAACCCAAACAATGATTATACCCGAAATGCTGATTTAACGAGAATTATTTGCACAAATGTACCGGATCTTAGCAATGTTTTAGTGGCCTAATGTTGCCTGTAGATTTACATGTGATGGCTTCTGACTCTGGCACATGGTGAAGCCATTTTTCTCAATGTGACATACACAATACGAGATTCAATCATCAACGCTATGCAAGGAAATCATCACTGAACTCTCAGTAGATTTACAGTAATTCTGACGACGTGCTTCTACTAGCAAAATAGATGCGCAAATTTTGTAGTAGTAAAGAAATGCTTTAATTTCCTAGTCACGGAAAAAAAAATATGTGCATAAAAATTTTTTGTTCACTTTAACATCGATTATTACTGCGAAAATTGCGAGCGTTTGTGTGAGGGTGTTCAAGATCAGCCCCGCTCGCTCAGGAGTTCATTAACCAGAAGCTTAGCTGCAGTAGCAGATAGAAAGAAGCAAAATATATTTTCAAAACAAAGTTTATGAACCTTATCAACTTTGTAGCACCTGTTAGGTAGCAACTATAATAAAATGTCCCATATTCAGACATTTTTCAAAATAGTTTCGTTCTCTGTACAAGTTTTAAACAGTGTTACTTTACTTTTTGTTGCGCAGAGATTTCGTACACAAAATGTCTTCTTTTTAACGGTAATATTTGTGTTTTACATAGTCGTGCACTTTCGAGAACGACAGGTAATGACTTTTGTCCCTCCGTATTGAATATGTTCGATATTTCTTTCCTCGTAAATTATGCAGTTAATATGAAAACTAAGTTACTTTTCGGGATACTGGGTGGTATGTGCATAAAATATAAAATACTCTACGAAATCTAAAACACCCATTTTCGGATCCGAGTCGATCTCTCGTGTAATCAGCCTTTTGCGATAACCACGGTTAGGAGACTAACTGCGCTATGTCTGCCGTGTAGCCGTGTACGGCTACAACCGTGTAGCCGGTTACAGGTTAGCCCTGGTTAACCGTAACTGTATTTAGCTTATCCGCGGTTAGGACTGTTCGTGTGACGGCGGTATTAATGGGCATTGATTGAAATAGAGGGACGCCAAAGAAGATGGTAAGTAAAAAGATTTTTTTATTGCCTTACAAAAACGACGTTTCGCGTCCCACTCGCATTATTTTTCAGGGTTTTCTTCTTGCCGCGGTTTCACGCCTATTGTCCATGATATGCAGAAATCCGTTGAGGCAGACTCTCGATAGGCAGCGCACCTGTAGAACGGTTGACGTTACCGGCTGTCGCCTCAATGGGCCAGGATTCCACAAAATGCCGCTTATAATTATTGGCCTCTAATACCCAGTTACACGGGCATGCTAACCTCGGTTACGACGAACCTCAGTTAACCGCAGCAAACTACAGTTTCAGCCAACTGCAGTTGGCATCTGTTACATGGGAAAAGCTGTCGATGAGTTTCGGCTGTGACACGCAGCTTCACGAATAAAATATTACGATTTAGCTGCGTTTCCTCAATATCTGGCAAATAAAATATATTCCCTTTCAAATAAATACTTCTTTCACACCTGCAGTCCCTGAGCTTATTGCATCACGTGTTTTGACAATGTTTGGCAGAAGTTTAGGCTGATGCTCGCAACTATGGGCGAAGTCACCTTGTAGTCGGCGCGAACACGAAAGCCAAGACAACCCGTGGCCTGGTATGTTTACTGTCACCGCGTCTACCCGTGTGCTGTGCGTGATTTCTTTTGCCGTACTCTTTCATGTATCAGCAACTTTAGCCTTGAGACAGATCAGTTGACGCGCTTCTGGGACGACGTTTCTGCTTCCGTTAGAACCATGCTGCCTCGGACCGCCGACATGGATACCGCCATTTTGTTAGAGTTAGCTTCGTTAACTGAGGTCGTCAACCTCAGTACGGGGCAACCACGGTTAGTGGCATAACTGCAGTTAGGCTTTCCGTCTAACTGGATGTAACCGCGGTTTGCTGCAACTGAATTTCGCCGTAACTGAGGTTAGCGTGCCCGTGTAACAATGGTATATTAGTCGACGACGCGGGAGTTGTGAAATTCGTTGCGGTGGTCGTTCACCACGCTGTGCTCAGCGAGTGTACTCCTTTGTCACTCAAACTTGCGGATGTCGTTTCTACGCTATCGCAGCCCCTCGGGGAAGTTCTTTGTTTCCCCCGCGTACGAAGCGTCACGGTCGGCACGTGGTACGGAGCAAGCCAGCCCTTGCGCTTTCTTCTTGGGCGGCCTGTCCTTTGGGCACAAAAAGGCGCAGGTGCCGCCAATTCACCTGCTGCAATCCACTTCCACGAAACGCATGTCCGTACAGTTTCTCATGGCGAATTCCGCGTCTTTCTTCAAGCTTTGTTTGGCGATGGCCCAATCTCCCCACAAGGAGTCGGCCCGTCTTAAAAAATTGGTCCCCGCAATTTGCAGAAACAAAAGCGATTCCACCCGCGGTTTCTTTGTCAATATCTGGCAGGCCGACAGCAGTCCGACGCTGCCACAAAAGTGGTCGGTGTGAGCTCCGTGGAAATGGCACACACAGGATGGAAAAGTAACGAGTAACGTGACACCATACGTTACCAAAAAATGTTAACGTAAGTACGTTTCCCGTTACAGTTCCGAAATTGTAAGGACTACGTTACTAAGTTACCTAAAAAAGTAACGCCTTACCGGTAAAGCCGTTACTCGTAACGCGTTACCGACTTTCTCCTATAGTGGTTGTTCGCAAGAAGGATGGTTCAAAGCGAACGTGTGTTGACCTGTGAAAGCCCAATAAAGCTATAATTGTTGATAGCTTGCCACTACCACAGACAGACGAGATGCTGCACAGCTTAGCTGGCGCCAAGCGATTCTCGACGCTGGATTTGGCGTCTGCCTACCATGAAGTAGAACTCCATCCTGAGAGTCGTGATCTGACAACCTTATTCATCACGCAGGACGGGCTTTTTTCGTTTTAAGAGGGTATGTTTCGGCTTGGCTTCAGCCCCGTCAGCATTTCAAAAGGTGATGCATCTCATACTGAAAGGGTGCAAATGTGTACTTTTCTACGTCGACGATATTATCGTCTATAGTCGTCCTGGAGAAGACCATCTTTCAACTCTTCGCACCGTTTTGCAACGACTTTCTAAAGCGGGCCTGAAACTTAACCATAAGTGCGTTTTCGACGTCACGGAACTAACGTTTCTGGGACATGTTTTGAATGGCAAAGACCTCGTTCCACTAGCGTCACCTATCCAAGCGATTAAAGAAGCTCCGGCGCCTTAAAACATCAATGATCTTCGTTCCCTGCTTGGTGTGGCGGGATTTTACTCCAAGTTCGTTCCCCATTTTTCGGATGTTGTGGAACCTTTTACGGGCATTGCTTCGAGGCAACGAGCCATTTGCTTGGACGTCAGCTGGCGAAGAGACTTTCGCCCATTCAAAGTCACCCGAACCTACCCGTCATCGTCATGACCGATGCCTCCGGGTATGGACTGGGCGCTGTGCTGGAACAAGATAACGAGGGAATTCTGCAGACGGTTGCCTTTGCCTCCCGTACCTTGAGCCCACAAGAAAGGAAATACTCTGCAGGCGAACGTGAAGCCTTAGCATGTGTTTGTGCCTGTGAACATTGGCACATGTACCTTTATGGTCGCTCCTTTGTCTTGCGAACGGGCCACAGTGCTCTTGTCACCTTGCTGTCAACCAAAAGTGTTCGACATCGGCCATTGCAAATTTCACGTTGGTCAGCGCGACTTCTTTGTTACAACTACGCCGTAGAGTACCGTACGGGAAGCGATAATGTGGTGGCTGATGCGCTCTCTCGACTGCTTTTGCAAGGAGAAACCAATCAGGTTGCCGAAGATGAGTTTGTTTGCCTTCGTTCTCCGATGCTAACCATGGCAGAATTACAAGCAGAGAGCGCACCTGACAGTACAATTGCAAAAGTCATGGACTTTGTTTTGTCAACTTGGCCTCATAAAAAATCTCTGGAAGCAGAACTAATGCCATATTTTCGTGTACGTGCAGAAATATCCATTGCACGCGACTTGCTTTACCGTGGTGACAGGATCGTCATTCCTAGTATCCTTACTCTTCGTTTGATGGAAGTCGCACACGAATCACACCCGGGGATCAGTCGTACGAAAAACCGTTTGCGAGAGCTGTACTGGTGGCCTCGAATCGATAACCACGTAGAACAACTGGTTAAAACATGTGTTGTTTGCCAGTCATGTGACAAATCAGCACGGCCAACCGCAGAACCTATGCAGCCAGTAGTATTCCCTGACAACCCTTGGGAGAAAATTGCCATTGATATTATTGGCCCATTTGAGCAAACTCCCATCAATTGCCGTTATGCAGTGACGCTTATTGATTATCACAGCAAATGACCTGTTTTTTTTTCCAGGACAAGCTCCTACAGCGACGGTCAAGAACTTTCTGCTACAAGTGTTTGCTCGAGAAAGCTACCCGAGTGAAATAGTCTCCTACCACGGACCACAGTTCAGCTCGGCTGAATTTGAAGAGTTCCTTCAGGAACATGGCACACGCCATTGCTATTCTTCTGTTTACCACCCGCAAACAAACGGGCTTGTAGAAATGTTCAACAGAGCCCTCAAATATGTTGTCCAGATGGTAGTATAGGAGCGGCGTGATATCCGTGTTGCCGTGACAGACTATCTGGGGGTCTACCGCTGCACACCTCATGCCACAACGGGAGTTGCACCCGCCGTTTTGCTGCATGGACGACTGCCTCGAACACGATTAAGCATTGTTGGATTACCGGATTCTTCATTTCACGAAAATCCAGCACAGGTGATGAAATGGCTGCATCAGCGTGTCAGACAAATCCAAGCTTCTTCCAAACTTTACAGAGACTGCCGTCGTGGAGCCCGGACAAGACAGCTTGCCGTCGGCGACTACGTCCGCGTGAGCAAGTCGTCGATTCACGGGAAAATATCTTCGCGCTTTTCGGAACAGACGAAGATTATGGAGCAACGAGGGCCAGGTTTTCTTTTGGATGACGGTCGAGTGTGGAACGCCTCCAAATTTCAAGCGATACACCCAGAAGCTGCGGAGAAGTTCACAGGCAATCGACCTGGTATTCTAGAGTGGACTCTACCACTACCTGACGAGCCTCTTCAAGGTAGTGCATTTCCTGCGAGGGAACAACATGCTGACTGCCCATCTACGTCACGGCAAGAAATAGCAGCACAAGCCAGCAGTGAATCAAGTACTCAGCCGTCTTCACTGCAGGACAAAATGATCGACCAACCACCACGGAAGAGCGAAAGAGTTAAGAAAAAACTCCGTTCAAGCTGAGGGACTTTGAGTTACGCAAGCGATAGTTTATTTTAACACGACAGTGTTTTATGCCGGGGTCCACCGCGGCTCCGCTGACGCATTTCCCTCACGGATATGACGTTGTGAAATATAAAGACTAACGTATGGCAAAGAAAAAGTTCCGTCACCCGGAGTCGAACTTACGACCCCTCGATCCCCAGCGCGAAACGATTCCGCCACAGACGGCACGTTCTTCGTCATACTAACGGCGTGCTATTTGTGTACATTGTTTGCCGGTGGCGGTACTCAGAGATTCGTCGTACATCAGCTTCTTTTCGTTATCACTAGCGGGATGGCGCAAAGGGCCCGAAGAGCGCGCTTTAAAGGCCGCCGCCCCACGCGTCGCGATGACCGCGCTCGTCTAGAGGGCGTGGTCGCTCGTGCGCGCGCGCTTATCTGTGATGGCGGTGGTTTGTACGTCTTGCGCTCTCACCGCAAGCTTGCGTTCAAGCTACAGAGAGCACGAAGGTCACGTCGCTCACTGCAGCCGCGGAAGGAGGCTCACAAACAAATAAGGTACAACTGTGACAGTTCGCGCTCATCCTGTGTATACTTGTGTGTTCGTTTCGTGCGTCCCTCATTGTATTTGACCAGCGCACTTTAACTGTCGAGCTGTGACAGTTGTTAGTTCGTGCTCATCCTGTGTATGCTCGTTCATTGCGTCCTTTCTGCTGGAGCAGTGCGTTGCAAGTTTCGAGCTCATCATCATTCACTCCGTGGATATGCTGTGATTTTTTTTCAAAATGCGAATGCATTTCTTAGTCGGGGGTTGTCCTGCGTCCCTGGCCGGCGTGCGCACAGGTGTTATCTCTCCACGCGCGCTCCTCCTCGCCCCTAGCAACAGCTGCGCAGCGCATAGCAACCAGAGCAGGTGGTGAGCGGCGGAGGGTAAGGGAGAGGAGGAGCGCGCGGGCGTGTGATGGCGCTCGCATCGCGGAGCAGCGGAGGGTAAGGGAGAGGAGGAGTGTACCCGGTGAGGGCGCTCGCATCGCGGAGCTCACTCGGCGGAGAGAGAGCTCGGGCGCTCCTCCTCTCCGTGCTCGGAGCTACATATATATCATGCAGGAAGCGCGCTTTGGTGTCTTGATAGCGATGGAAGTCGGTGAAGTCGAATCTCTCGCGGCAACGATACCACTAGGACGAAGTGTAACACAATGCAACTCGAGCATTACGCCTCTACGTGCACACTCTCGTCTCTCTGCATTATTTATCGCACACTCATCGGGTGCACCCAAATGCATTCACATTTCCTCACGATACCCTTCGGGGAGGTGCGGTTTTTTTATCAACCGTGGAAATGTATATGAAAGAGGATGAGGATGGTCGCGTGGGGACATGAAATAAAGCATTTTCAGGCATCGGATGCATCGTTCCTCTGTGTTCTAAATACAACAGGGCGCAAGGCTGAATGAGAGCGGAGCAGGTGGTTTCTTAGCTAGTCCAGGCTTGGGTAGGTTATTGCTTGGTTATGCTAAGTTGTTGCTAGGTTTCGCTAAGTTTTTGTAAACTAGACCGTGCTTGGTACACCTCACATGAACGCCAAGTCATGGTTTAAAGCTTATTCGACGAATATCCTAGCTTAATTAGGCTTAATTAGCATAATTGGGCCACATGTGTCTAAAGTATTTTGGTAGGGCTTGTCTCAATCATGCACAAGTAATTTATCCTCAATTATTCACAGTCTTAATTTACAGTATTTATTCTTAATTAACCTTATTCGGATTAATTAGACTCGACTTGGACACTAGTAATTGGCATCAACTTGAAGTTGCCTTAACTAACCTAATTGGGATTAGGTTTGAAATGATTGGGCTTAATTACATTCTTGCTTAACTAGTCCTAATTATGGCGATAAAATGCCCAACAACGTTTAATTAGTTTTGGCTATACTTGCCCAGCTGGGCTTACCTAAGCTTAACATGGCTTAACGTGGCAAATGCAAGCTGGGCCAGGCTTAATTAGGGTCGTCTTAAATGACCTTAACTACGCCCACCTTAATGAATCGATAATAAGCTTATCTAGGCTTGATTAGGTTTCGCTATACTTACGTTGCCTTAACTAGGCTCATATATTCTCAACGTGCAAGGGCAAGTTCTGCCGGTTTTTGTGCACGCCACAACGCCGCATAACGAATGTAACGAATTTCCAAACTCACGAAATGCGAGAAGACTTAGGTAAACTCCAAGGAGGTGGTGAACACTAATCCCCCGCTATGTCTTGACTCATAATCATATTGTGATTTAGTTTTAATTAATTTAATTGGATAGATTTCTATGATCATATGGCGATTGAAAGGAAATTCACACCATCTTCGCTAAAGGGGACCATGAGGCGATGCGAAGCAGCGTTTCGGCATGTCGAACCCGCGTTTCAGAGGGGAAGTGGAGAGGGGGAGGGGAGGTGGAGAGGGAGAAAGTGGGAGAAGGGTAGGGTAGAGGGGGAAGAGGAGAGGGGAGAGGCGAAGTGGAGAGGGGAGGCGAGAGTTGGGGAGGGTAAGGGGATAGGGTAAAGTTGCAGAAGGGAAGAGGAGTGGGGAAGTGGGAAGGGGAGAGGGGGAAGTGAGTGAAGGGGAGGGAAGGGGAGTGGGTGAGGGGAGAGAGGGAAAGTGGGAGAGGAGGTGTGTGGAGAGGGTTCGCGCATGCGCAGTAAGGGTGGTCACGCCGCACACTACCACCATAAGACGCCATAACTCCGCCATAAGATGCTTCGCATCTAAAAGCTTATTCAGAAAAAGTCGCAAGGCTCACAGGGGAAGCTTCTACGTAAAAAGACAAGAAACGAAATTCTTCAAGATATATAGCACAAGGCGGCTCAGGTTAAGTGACGATGTATTTATTGCACTGCAGTGGCTTCTTTTTTCTACTCCTCTGCTTGGTAAGCAGTGCGTCCGGATAAAGAGAAACGAAATGCTTATTGCAGGAGTGCGCTTAACTGGGCTGGTTGGTACATCATTAAGACGAGAGCAAACAGCGCTAAACAGGGGACGGAAGAGAACGACAGACACAAGCGCTGTCAGCGCTTGTGTCGGTCGTTCTGTTTGCTCTCGTTTTGAAAGGCTTATTGATGTCAAACTTAATAGAACTTTTTGTTGGGCTAGTTGGTACATGCTTACTGAAAAACCAAAAAGACGCGTACCATCAAGGAAAAAAGTCCTTTCTGTCCTGTCCTTACTTTTTTCCTTGATGGTACGCGTCTTTTTGGTTTTTCAGTAAGAATGTCAAACTTCCTGCTGGCGCAATTCATTGCGTACACTAAGAGAACGCGTCGCCGCATTCGGGGAAGAATCAGTGCAACATCACGTGTTGACCTAACCGTGTGTCTGTCGTTCTCCTCCGTCCCGTGTTTAGCGCTGTTTGCTCTCGCTTTGAAAGGCTTATTAATGTCAAATTTCCTGCTGGCGCAATTCATTCCGTACACTAAGAGAACGCGTCGCCGCATTCGGGGAAGAATCAGTGCAACATCACGTGTTGACGTAACCATGTGTCTGTCGTTCTCCTCCGTCCCGTGTTTAGCGCTGTTTGCTCTCGCTTTGAAAGGCTTATTAATGTCAAATTTCCTGCTGGCGGAATTCATTGCGTTACACTAAGAGAATGCGTCGCCGCATTCGGGGAAGAATCAGTGCATCATCACGTGTTGACGTAACCATGTGTCTGTCGTTCTCCTCCGTCCCGTGTTTAGCGCTGTTTCCTCTTGCTTTGAAAGGCTCATTAATGTCAAATTTCCTGCTGGCGCAATTCATTGCGTACACTAAGAGAACGCGTCGCCGCATTCGGGGAAGAATCAGTGCAACATCACGTGTTGACGTAACTATGTGTCTGTCGTTCTCCTCCGTCCCGTGTTTAGCGCTGTTTGCTCTGCCTTTGAAAGGCTTATTAATGTCAAATTTCCTGCTGGCGCAATTCATTGCGTTACACAAAGAGAATACGTCGCCTCATTCGCGAAAGAATCAGTGCATCATCACGTTTTGACGTAACCATGTGTCTGTCGTTCTCCTCCGTCTCGTGTTTAGCGCTGTTTGCTCTCGTTTTGAAAGGCTTATTAATGTCAAATTTCCTGCTGGCGCAATTCATTGCGTTACACTAAGTGAACGCGTCGCCGCATTCGGGGAAGAATCAGTGGATCATCACGTGTTGACGTAACCATGTGTCTGTGGTTCTCCTCCGTCCCGTGTTTAGCGCTGTTTGCTCTCGCTTTGAAAGGCTTATTAAGGTCAAATTTCCTGCTTGCGCAATTCTGCGTACACTAACAGAACGCGTCGCCGCATTCGGGGAAGAATCAGAGCATCATCTTGTGTTGACGTAACCATGTGTCTGTCGTTCTCCTCCGTCCCGTGTTTAGCGCTGTTTGCTCTCGCTTTGAAAGGCTTATTATTGTCAGATTTCCTGCTGGCGCAATTCATTGCGTTACACTAACAGAATACGTCGCCTCATTCGGGAAAGAATCAGTGCATCATCACGTTTTGACGTAACCATGTGTCTGTCGTTCTCCTCCGTCTCGTGTTTAGCGCTGTTTGCTCTCGTTTTGAAGGCTTATTAATGTCAAATTTCCTGCTGGCGCAATTCATTGCGTTACACTAAGAGAATGTGTCGCCTCATTCGGGAAAGAATCAGTTCATCATCACGTTTTGATGTAACCATGTGTCTGTCGTTCTCCTCCCATTCGTGTTTAGCGCCGTTTGCTCTCGTTTTGAAAGGCTTATTAATGTAAAATTTCCTGCTGGCGCAATTCATTGCGTTACACTAAGAGAATGTGTCGCCTCATTCGGGAAAGAATCAGTTCATCATCACGTTTTGACGTTACCATGTGTCTGTCGTTCTCCTCCCATTCGTGTTTAGCGCCGTTTGCTCTCGTTTTGAAAGGCTTATTAATGTAAAATTTCCTGCTGGCGCAATTCGTTGCGTTACACTAAGTGAACGCGTCGCCGCATTCGGGGAAGAATCAGTGCATCATCACGTGTTGACGTAACCATGTGTCTGTCGTTCTCCTCCGTCCATTGTTTAGCGCTGTTTGCTCTCGCTTTGAAAGGCTTATTATTGTCAGATTTCCTGCTGGCGCAATTCATTGCGTTACACTAACAGAATACGTCGCCTCATTCGGGAAAGAATCAGTGCATCATCACGTTTTGACGTAACCATGTGTCTGTCGTTCTCCTCCCATTCGTGTTTAGCGCCGTTTGCTCTCGTTTTGAAAGGCTTATTAATGTCAAATTTCCTGCTGGCGCAATTCATTGCGTTACACTACGAGAATGTGTCGCCTCATTCGGGAAAGAATCAGTGCATCATCACGTGTTGACGTAACCATGTGTCTGTCGTTCTCCTCCGTCCATTGTTTAGCGCTGTTTGCTCTCGCTTTGAAAGGCTTATTATTGTCAGATTTCCTGCTGGCGCAATTCATTGCGTTACACTAACAGAATACGTCGCCTCATTCGTGCGAATTTCAGGACACCTGGGCATCCACTGTCGAGATTGTGAATGCGCGCCCCAATTCAACAACACGAAAGTATTATGCAGGTCCAGCGATAAAGTAACCCGAGAAATCATGGAGGCCCAAAATATCGTGAAATTACAGGACAGCTGCGTAAGCGCCCCATCAATAGCCCTGTTAGATAAAGAGCTAGCCTTCCTATCGGGGGGCTAGATAAACACGGTCCCACTGGCTAACTGCTTTGAGTGTCCTATCAGGCCTGCTTTTTTGCTGTGTCTCTCTCGTATTGGTTTTTTGTTGATACGTGCTATTTATTTTCGTGGCGTATGAGCAATAAACTTCAGTTGTTAGTCAGCGCCTGTGTCTGTGCCTTTTCTTGTGTCTGTTCGTACTCGTCTGTACGCGCTGTTTTCGCCTCGGAAAGAATCAGTGCATCATCACGTTTTGACGTAACCATGTGTCTGTCGTTCTCCTCCCATTCGTGTTTAGCGCCGTTTGCTCTCGTTTTGAAAGGCTTATTAATGTAAAATTTCCTGCTGGCGCAATTCATTGCGTTACACTAAGAGAATGTGCCGCCTCATTCGGGAAAGAATCAGTTCATCATCACGTTTTGATGTAACCATGTGTCTGTCGTTCTCCTCCCATTCGTGTTTAGCGCCGTTTGCTCTCGTTTTGAAAGGCTTATTAATGTCAAATTTCCTGCTGGCGCAATTCATTGCGTTACACTAAGTGCAGATTCTGCATTCATTTCATGGACAAATTGAATTGAATCATATACGACGACGGAGCAGAACTGCAATATCATTACCCCCCATGCTGTAGTTTTTGAGCACCTTAAGCCTTTACCTATACGTAAGTAAACGGACGTTCTTTCGTTTCGCCCCCATTGGAATGCAGCCGCCGTGGCTGGCTATACACCAATTTCACAAGGAGGCTGCCATTTTTAAAGCACTCCACCGCCGCAGCGCCGTCTAGCGTCTGCGACTTTTCGCCGCCCTTCCGGTGTGTGGGATTGAGCGGCCGTGTATGCAGCGTATACGCTCAGTTCACAAGGTATTGCTGTTTTTCGCGGTACACGGGCAAAATAGAGCAACGCTTCGTGAGTGTAAAGGCGCTGGTAAATAATCACTAAGCTGTCAGCTTCAAAGTGGCTGAAACAGCAAGCAGCGGCGGCCCACGAGACGTTCCCGCAGCAGCGCCGACGATGAGTACAGTGCCAATGCTTTTCTTAAGCAGCACGTGTAAATTAGTAAGTGCTTTGTATGTTTTGTTATAGCTGGCCTTGTGGGGTTCTTGGAATATGACTATAAAAAGCGTTAACATTTAGGACAACTCTCGAAGTAAAATCGGAGAAAACGTAAATGGAACGAGCGAACTCGTAGGCCATTGTCAGGCTGCGCGTTAGGTACGCGCATTAGTGTTTAAGATGACTCCCGGGATTCCGTGCCGTGATTATTCAAGTTCAACGTAACTCTAATTCCTAAAAGACATGGAACGACATGAGCACAATCACCGATGCCTGTGCTGATTCGCGTCGCCGTCGTAGTTAAAAGCTCGTGGCCTCTGATCGTTGTACAGGATATGAAAGATGTGCGACGGATGAGCTCAAAATTCGGCGTAGAAACAACACGATGATAAAATGAAAATAAGCCTGTTGCACATCTGGAAGCATGGCATGGCGTAAGTTTGCTTCGCCGCCGGCTCCAGCGATACGCCGAAAGGGCGCCCGTTTTTGGTTGTCAATTTGTTTTCTGGCGAGTATTTGAGAAGCGTTACGACGATCGCACGTGCCCAGGTAACGACCTGGCTTTAACGAACGTGGGCCGATTATTCACGACACCCAGGCTGCCACGCGAAAAAAAGAAAGTGCGGTTGTCGTAACGCTATACCCCAGGTATCGTCACAAATTGACAAGTCGAGAAAGAACGTGCTCTCGACGAAACGTTAGAAACGCCTACCTGCGCCAAAGCACACATGTCATGCGGGCCTTTCTGTCATGTAGATTGGAAAGTGCTAATTCGATAATCTCGCAATTGTACGCATTAAGATGGAACATTTTCTCGCCGCAGGCATTGTAAATCATGTGCTGAAGCATAAAAATCAGAGAGGTTGATGTTATGAGAGAACAACTCTTGGCCAACATTTTGTGTATTAATCGTCAGCCTAGACATTGGTTTCTCTTTGGTGCGGATGATAAAGTGTACCAGCACCCATGCACAATAACAAGCTGGTGTGATGACTTAAAAAATGGCCATAAGTGCAGACACCCCATATAATACGAGAGACACCCCATACACCCCTCGTATACTATTTGTCGGAGAAGAAGGCGTGCGACCTGAGAGAAGCGAAGTCATTTAAAAGCATTGGGCACTTCGCATGCCTTGGCTGCCAGTATGTTACGCTTCCGTAGCTGTTTGCCGCAGCCAAACACAGTGCAGTGGTAGCTTGTCGACTGTTCTCGTCCGACATTTCGATTTGCGGCAGCACAATTGCTTCAGCGTGTCGAAAAAATGGAAACACGCTGACCTCTCACGCACCACGCAGTGCAAAACTAGGGAATCCGCACACACCAGTGGCAGCGGTCGGACGGTTGGACACGAGGGAGAGAGAGAGAGAAAGCGGCGAAAATGCACGGGTTGGAGGCTATGCTCCTCCTCTCCGTGAAAACGCGTGTCTATTGGCCTCGAGATCTTGGAGCGGCGCCCTCTCGCGTGCGACGTCAGAGCGGGGACTCCACTCTCAACCGCGCTGCAGCAGCCGCTGCTCCTGTACGCGGATCGTCTGCTTCAGGCGGGAACTTTGTCGAACGAACAGCCTCGCGACGGTCAACTGACGCCTGCAACGAATGTTTTCGAGTGTAATCTTGAACTTGTTTAGTTGCGGCCCAATCTACAGGGCCAAGAAATGCCCGGATGGCTGACGAGTGCGTCGATGCCACCGACCGCATTGCTGGTAAGAAAGTGAAACTATGTGTGAGTGTTCTCGTTCGTTATCTTGTTTCCGCCGTACGATACTAATTTGGTGTTTCTTTCAATATTCAGTAAGCGTGCCGTTCTCCAGCATCTACAAGTATGTAGATAAAGCTTGTGAAAGGTCGCGGTTGCCTCACCGAGGGCGAGGCGGTGTACGATGCAGGCCACGCTGTTGAATGCGTGGTCGAGGCCGTCAACGGAGATCGTATCACCGTCGCAGCTCTCGTCCTGCAAATAAGTGTTGCACACCCCCCTGCCGATGCCCTTGATCGCAGTTTGTCCCGTAATGTTGGTTCAGTGAGAACGATATTACGTCGTAGTTCATATTAACACCGCACATGGCCGTCGCATGGGTATTAGAATATAACAAATAGTTAATCGCTGATTATACCACTCACAGGTCCACAGAGATTAACGTGGCCAAAGGCAAGCTGGGTCGAGTTTCACGCCACGCAGCCTAACGAAAGCTTAAAGAGCTTCGCTTTTAAAAAGTGTCTGTGCTGCCTCAGGTGAACACTTTTAGAGAATGTACACTAAACAACGGCAAGGGTTTCGCTTATGAATTTATGATAAGCAGTCCGCTAGGCGCGCGCTTGCCTCATAAGTAAAATATGTATGTACACCATCTAAATGCAGCCGTAGTCTCAGATATCCTGGGCGCTCAGCTGAGCTCACGAGGCGCGCTTTTCTGCATGCGAGGCGATTCGGAGGCCGCGTCGTCGGCTCCTTCTCGGGGCCTTCGCAGCAGGTTTTGGGACGCACCGCACCTAGTGTACGTCGCCTATGCTTAGAGCCTGCGTGCAATAAATGGTTTAATTATTGGCGAGGCGCTTAAACGCGGTCACAAGCTTACCTAAGAGTGGCGCGTATACGGTGGGTAGCAGAAGTCTCTGTCCGCGAAGTGCTTGCTGCACACTGTCGATAAAGGCGTGGGGCGCTTTTCCCATTCTGAACTTGACTATCCACTTCTTCTTCAACTTCGGGTCCTGAGGATAGTTGTGAAAGCTAACGCTTTTTTCACGAGCGGACGGAGTACACTGAGAGCAGTACTTCACCATTGCGCAGCACTCGCCGCGGAGACAAGCGGCCGCAGTTCTACGAAACAAAGAGCTGGTAGTTCTAAATGAACGTTGAAAGCAGAGCAACGTTGTTCGAACACCGTCAGTAGTCCACCATACGCAAGATAACCAAGTGAACTGTTTTTTTTGAGATTTACCACAACGGTGGCTCAACACGGCGCTGGGCCTACGTTAGCAGACGAAAGCGCGCGGATCCCCGCTCTGACGTCATACAGGCGCCGTTCGCAGCGCCGCCATCGGTTGCACACCAGGTCAATAGCAGCTGCGTCATTGTGCTCACCCGCTAAGGCGCCACGCGGGTGCTTGAGTCCCTGCTACCGGAGCAAGGAGTTCACTATGGGCGTTCTGTAGCGGCTCTTATAATGGAGGGTGGGATGGAAGGCGAAATAACCCCCGTATTCTAGAACGTCCCTTCACTCAACGCTCCACCTTGAATTGAGAAAGTCGATGCGAGCACCGTTTCTGGCGGAACAAATCATGCATATCAGCGATTATCTGCAGCGATTCTCGAGAAGCGCTGTGGTCATTTTCGGTCGAACAGCGGCGCTGTGCTCGACTTGTTCAAGTGAAGGACGAAATTCGAGTCGAGGAGCGTTTGTGAATACGGGGGTAAATGCCTAGGCGTCATAAGGAAATCAACTTCCCGAAGCGAAATATAAGAAAACAAAAAGAGGGCTGCCATTCTAAATAGAAGAGACTCACTGCACAAGCAGTAAGTAGCGTGCGAGCCAGCCGCTGTTGTCGTACTAAGGCGTTGAACCATGCACGCGTGTGTGACCAAGCGCATGCGGAATGGAGGCCTTGCGACCACGGAGCGGCGTTCAACAGGTGTCTGCGCCGTGCCAGAAACTGCTAGAACAACGCTTCCTTCCACTCCGCCTTTGTTCTCCCTTTCGTTGCCTGGCAGGCTAGTTTCACGTGTTCTCGCCTTGGCGGCGCTCACTTGAACAAAGAGAACATCGTAGAGGCCAAATAGAGGCACCGTCTCTCGCTGCGCCATGAGGCGTTACGTACACGCCCAAAGACGCGGCCAGTGAGCGCGCTAGAGCGGAGGCTCGTGCTTACGGCATCGGCTTCGAGCCCCATACGCACGTGGCGCCTTCCCGTTCCGCATTCGCTGAGCGTCCTTTCCCTTTTGGGGCCACGAATCGATTATCCCCTCTCCTTCGGCGACGAACCCTCTCCTTGCACTTTCCGAAACGGGCGCAGCGTAATGATCAATCGGTGGGCACTGCTGGGGCTGCGCTTAGGCAAGAGAGCAGGCCACATTGTTCCCGCAGAATTGCGACCGGGTTGTGGAACGTGAGCGGTAGGGGCATCCCTCGGCCACACCGGAGCGGCACCCGAGACTAGCACCGGCCGACACCGCTTCCGTCATCGCTGTCAAAGAAAAAAAGCAGCAAAGTGTTGTTTGTACTTTTCCCTGATAACCGCATTTCGAATCGGAGTACGTCGACG
>NC_051176.1:8990066-9232275 GCF_013339695.2 Rhipicephalus sanguineus | reverse complement strand
TAATAACAATGCGTTAGTTGAGCTTCAATGTATATCGATGTATACGCCACTTCATTGTTAAGGTAATCATCCTCACAATTGTCATCTCCAAGTGAAACGTCCAGCCCAAAATCGACCACCAGCGATTCTATTGATAAATTTGAGCTAGAAGGTAACTTATGAGAGTGATTTTAGTAAAGTATTTCGATCAGAAAATTATCTGTACACGTGACGGCCCTTTGAATATTCGGCGAGAAGGAAAAGTAGGGTGGTGAATATGTTAGCGCATTCACCGTTGAAACTGGGTACAATGGCACATTGCATATTAAACCATTCTATTGTCATTGTTCTTTTTCACGTGACGTCACAAATAAAACCATATATTAATTTTCCCGGCTTAAATAGGCTTAGCAAAGAAGCAAGAAAACACACATTAGACAATTTTCGTAAAACAAAGCGAAAACGCCGGCGGCAATGTTTCAGCCGCAAAAGTTTTGAGCTATTTACACCATCGACGTAGTATCTGCTAAAAATATTTTCAACCTTTGTAAGCAGCGTTCATTGAGAAAAATGCATGCAAGTTTGATAAAAATGACTTTTTTGGGGAGATTCACTATAAATTAGGCATTGAGGCCCTCGCGATAAAAATATGTGAGAGGGTTCTTTATATGCTCTAATGTCTTCTCTTATGATGGGAAAATTTTTATTCCTGTAAATTTTGTTTAAAGCGAAAAAATAATTTTTGATGTCCACAACCATGTCACTGGTAGCGCTGGCGACGGAAGCGTTTTCCGTGATTTTAGGTAAATTATTGTCAGTGATTCTTGTTTTGTTCTGTAGTTCATATTATTTTAGACCTTGTTAGCTTATGTGCACTGGTTTTGAGCATAGTCAGCCTTGTTCTATGTCTGTATTGACCACTGCGGGACCATGAGCATCAGAAAGTAGATGGACGACAAGCCGCGCCCCTAAAGGGCTGTAGTACACTTCAGAAGCGTGAAAGCTGGCCGGTTGGTTCATGTTTAGGTGCGAGGAAACCAGCGAAGCTCAAAAACAAGGACGAAGAAGAAGGCACATTCAAGCACACACCATCGCCGGCACGTTCAAGCACACACCGGCGATGGTGTGTGCTTGAATGTGCCTTCTTCTTCGTCCTTGTTTTTGAGCTTCGCTGGTTTCCTCGCACCTAAAAAAAGGCTGTACACTTAAAACAGAAATAACGTTTTGAACCTTTGCTACCACGAGGAGGACCACAACCTATCAGCAGAGTAGTACTTCTTTGCCACTTCACATGGCAAAAGCGCTACGACGATGTTGGCGGCCCACTGAAACATGTGGCAGTAAGAGCAAGTCTACGGAGGCCATATGGTGGTCAGATTCCGCCACCACGTGATTTGTATGGCTGGACGAAAGTAATGTAAAGGGTGTTACAGTGATTTGGGTGCCACATTTCACAATTCAAGAAAGAGAACCCAGCTCGCTCAGAGATTCACCATGGTGATCTCTGTCAAAGGAACCCGATAACTGTACCATTTCGAACCGTCTACTCCTTCAACACTGTCCGCGGCGGTGGTGCAGCGGTTGTAGCGGCTGCTGACCCGAAGGTCACGGGTTCAATCCCGGCCGCGGCGGTCGCGTTTCGATGAAGGCAAAATGCTAGAGGCCGTGTACTGTGTGATGTCAGTGCATGTTAAAGAACATCAGATGGTCGAAATTTCTGGAGCCCACCACTATGGCATGCCTCATAATCTGTCTTAGTTTTGGGCACGTAAAACCCCAGATACTGTGATTACTCTTTCAGCACTTCATGTTGGGATTACATCATTCTCCAACACTCATGAACCTCAAGAGAGAAAGCCGATGTGAATGACAAGGTAGCCTACATTGACATTAACAATTAAGGTGTAGAAAATGCGACCAGAGGATGGCACATCAGAAAGCAAAAGGCCTGACGACAAGAAATTTACGTTTTGAAGCCATAATTTCCTTTTGCAAGTGTTGGTAAACAATGAAACGCTGTTCCTGTGCTAGTATGAAACACCGAGAGCAAAGAATCATGTGATTCGCGCATCCGTGAGGCATAAAATGAAACAGAGTCAGCCAATAAATACCATGCCAAACACTTATGCCCATGCTGTGCTCGTCTGCCTGACTTCCCCTAGTGCCAAAAAAGCAAACTATGAAGCACAAAAGTAAGCGAGTTTCGATATACATATACACTAATGCGAAACCACGCTGCCAGAGTTTGCTTGAAAACTAACGGAGTCCTCATGCAAGCCCAAACAATCACCGAGAGAAAGCACGCGTTCTGCTGTAAAGACAGACATCGGTAGGGCCTGCCAGTGTCATTGGTTGTGGACATCAAAAATTATTTTTTCGCTTTAAACAAAATTTACAGGAATAAAAATTTCCACATCATAAGAGAAGACGTTGGAGCATATAAAGAACCCTCTCGCATATTTTTATCGCGAGGGCCTCAATGCTTATTTACGAGTGAATCTCCCCAAAAAGTCATTTTTTATCAACTTTGCATGCATTTTTCTCATAAACGCTTGCTTACAAAGGTTGAAATATTTTTAGCAGATACTACGTCGACTGGTAAAATAGCTCAAAAACTTTTGCGGCTGAAACATTGCCGCCGGTTTTACGAAAATTGTCTGAATTTGCACGTTTTCTTTGCTTCTTGCTAAGCCTATTTAAGCCGGAAAATTAATATATGGTTTTTATTTGTGACGTCACGTGAAAGAACAATGAGAATAAATGGTTTATAGGCAATGTGCCATTGTACCCAGTTTCAACGGTGAATGTGCATAATATATTCCCACCCAACTTTTCCTTCTCGCCGAATATTCAAAAAGGGCCGTCACGTGACCAGATAATTTTCCTGATCGAAAATACTTTACTAAAATCACTCTCATAAAGTTACCTTCTAGCTCAAATTTATCAATAGAATCGCTGGTGGTCGAATTTTTGGGCTGGGACATTTCACTTGGAATGACCCAATACTGACCGTTTGAAGCAAAACGGGAATGTGAACTAGTTGGCGGGTAATAGGCGAGGTTCAAGTTTAGGCAATAAAGCTTTCAGTTGTGAGTGCGCTCTTGATGTGCACTTTCTTGTCCTTGTCTTCTTAGCACTGCCGCCGTTATATAATACTGACCATTTCGCCAGGAACACTATGAATCCCTCACAATACAGTCAATATCATGCTACAGGTGTCTATTATCGAGGTACTCCACTGTAAATTCAATATAGTGTGTTATAGGCGTGTGCAGAGCGCATGTTGCAGATTACTGCTAATACTGTAACATTGGACTCAAAATAGTGATCTCTCAATGTTCAAATGTATCATGACTTGCTATCATTAAACACAGGTATGCATGCACATTCACAATGGATTCATTTGACATGGCAATTCAGAAATGGATTCTATTTGATCACTCTCTCCTAACGAGATTACTGCTACCACCCAGGTTCTGTGAAGCATCCAGATGAGCTTCAAGTTCTTATCAAGCTGCTGGTGTCCACAGCTGCATAGCGTTGCATGTGCCATCTTGAGCACCATCTGCAAAGAAAAAATATGTACAGATTTTTTGCAGTGACTCACTATTTCATGCTGCACTAAACAGCTGTAAAGCACACCAATACCTAATTCAGATAACCGGCATAAATTCAGTTAGACGTCCATGCATGTAACAATCTTTTAACTCTAAATTTATTATCCTAATGCACTCGAACACCGAGAACTAATTCAGTACATAATACAAACTGGCAGCATAGATAAAGCGTTTTTTTTTTAATCTCAGGGAAAACAGATTCCAGAGCTTTTTCATTGCTGCTCCGTTTGATGTTAGCATTGAAAGTGCTGCTGTGCTTCTTACGCAAAAGTGAGCTTAGAGAGAAACTTTACGAGGCATCATACTCTTCTTTCCTGCTTTGTTCTTTTTCTGTAAAGTTTCTTTTGTATTATCCTTTATTCCTCGTACCCTCTTCCTTTGCACAGCATGGCCAGCCAGTTGAAGAACTGGCTAACCTGCCTGTCTTCCCATCTATTTCTTTCTTTCCTTCCTTCATTTTAAGTCTTGCAGCATTTACTAATATACGCATCAAGTTCAGTAGTGTAGTGTTGCCAACTGCACAAACATTCATAACCTACAGCCAACATAACCTACAACTACAGCCAACCACAAATTTCACTGCCTGTGCGAGACTAGAAAGCAAATACTTATGGTTTCAAGTTCACTCCACACCTACCATTTCGTCGAAAACACAGCATTTGAGTTTCTGCTAAATTAAGTTGTTTGCCGTGTATCATTCTAATGAAAGAGCTCGAAGCAAAGCATGATAAAGCACGTAGAAGGTGCACAACAGCACATCGTTCGAGAATTTGCGATAGAGTCATCTGGTGATCTGCGTGCCATTGTCTACTGCTTCTGGTGCTGCACTAAACACAATATTTACATTCATCAAGAAGCATGAAGGTAGGAAGCTTACATATGACTTACAGAAGTAAACCATAAGAAATGACGAAAGGTGTTCTGTTCTTGCTGAACATTAGTTTTCTTTTAACTGTGATAATGTTTAATGGCTGCTTAGCCTTACTTCAAAGCTTCATAATAATACTATGAGAGTCACTTTTTTTAATTATTGTCCCTCTGCCATCAGTATTGCACTGAGCTGACTTAGACTGACGTGACTGAATAAGCCTGGCACAGCTCGCATCTTCAACTCGATGAGAATATCCACATGAAATTCAGGAAAGTTGAAGATGTCACTACTTATGTCACAAAATTGTCACGAATTAAGTGACAATATCGTAAAATGCACGTGCTTCACCATAAAACGCTGTCACTTAGCAGACAATTTTCACATATGGCCATAATCATATCTCTGCAGCATAATTTATTCGTTCTAGTCCAACCTAATGACGTTATTACCCTATATATGGTATGCTGTTTCTTTTTTTGTCTTAGAGACGAACAAAGTGCGCAATGCAAAATTGTTATCGAAAAGTATTCCCACTTACTAATATTAGGGAGATTTGGAATAGCGTACGCCAGGCCCGTAGCCACAGGGGAAGGGGGGAGCGAAATTCTGATGGAGGGGGATGTTTTACCGAAAATGAAATATGAAAATAGGCGTTTTTCTAAAGTGAAGGCGCAACGAAGGGCTCCGGAAGTTTCGCCCATCTGTTTTCTTTAACGTGCACTGACATCGCAGAGTACACAGGCGTTTAGCGTTTCGCCTCCACCGAAATGCTACCGCCGCGGCCGAGATCGAAGCCGCGACTTTCGGGTCGGCAGCCGAGCACCGCAACCATCGTACAACCGAGGCTGACAACTACAATAACTGAATCAACTGAAAACAAAAGTTAGCCTTAATGCACACATGACGGAGTGATAACCGCGGCCTCTCCCTTGTTATATTTTCTGAAAGCACGCTGCCGCATTCACGCTTTATGGCAAGCAAAGAAATTGTATAGCAAAATTGTCTTCATTGAGGCGTACCCGCTCTTCGATTGACTGGCCGTGCGAAGCGTGTGCCTTCACAAAGCTTTTTAAACGCGCATCAGGCTCACACGTATGTGCGCGCAATGCTTTTCCATTCTGCTTTTTATTGTACTTTCCACGCGACACACTGTGCAGCACTACACACGTGAGCGACGCGAAACTGAGAACACAGAAGCACCACTTACCGTTCGCATTTCCGACTGTGCCTAACCAGGTGCTGGCCGAACACGAATACACGAAGGTGCAAGCACGCTTGAGTCTCCAGACCATCATGGAACCAACCCGAACATGCTCACAGTACGGGATGTGCACTGCCGTCGCTAAATGCCGTTCACGTCCAGCGTGGAGATCACAGTCGCGCACACACAAGACACGGGCACGCACAGCCGACACAGCTGAGCAATTCGGAAACTCGATGACCGGGCAACGGGAGAAAATGGCGAAGGCAGCGACGGGCGACGGCGAGACTTCGACTTTAGCACGCACGCTTCTCCTCTCCTGGTGTGCGTGTGTGTGTGTGTGTGTGTGGTGTGTGTGTGGTGTGTGTGTGTGTGTGTGTGTTGTGTGTGTGTGTGTGTCTGTTTTGTTTTATTTTGTCTTTCCTCGCTCGCGCATGCGTCGTAAGGTTGCGTTATCGTATTTTTCGGCGGCTCATGTAACAGCCCTCCCGTTTAGCGGCCGCTTGAAGGAAGTCGCGTTTATATATATCTTTTATTTTGACGCGATAGCGTCAAAGAGCTCGTCTCGCAGGAATTCCGGTGTCGGCGGCGTCGGCGTCATTGGTTTCTGAGCGAAAGGAGCAGCGTTGGTTGGCCGTGACCGAAATTCGAGGTAGATGCAAAGAGAGAGAGAGAGGGCGTTTGCACTTTGGCTTTCCTTGCGGCACTGTGTATACGTCTCCATCGAGAAGCGAAGGCAAGCTATAGCGATATTGAGAAGGCGATAGTGTGTGTGTGTTGTGGGTGTGTGTGTGTGTGTGTGGGTGTGTGTGTGTGTGTGTGTGTGTGTGTGTGTGTGTGTTTGTGTGGTGTGGTGTGTCACACGAATATCGCTCTCGCGTTTTAAAGGCGAAACGTAAGAGTCCGCCCCCCTCTTTTTTTTCTTTTTTTTTCTCGTGCTCTCTGTCCACAGCATTTTATTGCGTACGCTGCGGCGTGCCGCCTCTAGTCAGTTTATAACTAGGACCTGACTCAGAGTGTGCGTACGTGTGAGTATAATCGCGTACGTTTATGATCGCAGGTTCTTTGTGCATGTCAGCGGTTTTCGTCGCGATAAGTTGACGAGGAATGTATCGCCGTCACTTCATCGATTGAGCTACTACCAAATATATTAGACTGCACGAACTTTTCTTTACAGCTCCTTATATTTGGAGAGTTGCAAGACTAAAACAAGCTCTGAAACAAGCTCTTATATGGCAAGAGAGTAAAACAACCTTTTACTCTCTCGTGGGATGCGGGAGTGAAACAGGCACTTTACTCTCTTTCGCCAGGAGGAGTGAAAGGCCTTTTCACTCCTCCTGGCCAAAAGAGAGTAAATCGCCTCCCTGAGAGAGAGTATAATGAGATATGTGGGAGTAACACAGCTCTATAACTCTCACTGCAGGAGTTTCAGTTTTTAGAGTGCACTTATTAGAATGCATACAAGTCTTGTAAGGCGAAATGTTTATGTATATCGTGTAGGCATACGTACAAACGTTTGATACTGTTCTAGCACACGGAATAAGCTGTAATGTTGGGACGTGCAAGACTTACGCACGGTGCACGGACGCACGGTGCACGCACGTACGCACGGACGAACGCGGTGTGGCTAGCAGACGACGCAAGGAGCTATCCACACCGCAGGGTTTCGTCTGCTCGCCGCAAGGTGCCGACTCTGCTCGATCTCGCGGCCAATACCGAATGACATGAGTGAAAAACAAATGATAATAGAAAACGCAAAGCTAAAATTAAGCGCAAAGAGAACGTAAATCAGCGCCCTCGATTGAAAGGAGAAAAAAACAAGACGCGATGCCGCTGCACCTGCACCATCCGCACCGAGTTTGCACTGCACCATCTGGACATTTTGCAGCATTAAATAAGTGCACACTATATAAAGAGTTTGCTTGTAGAATAAGCGAGATACATAAATGGAGACTGGGTTACACTTGACGATACATGTAGGTTTCTTTTGTCTTCCGATCAACGTTGGTGCATCGCCGATTGGATTCAGGTTTGGCTAAAAAACAAATTAACTCTCGAGAAAGGCGAAGGCAGGCTAAGCCTCGCTGCACAAGGGGAACGAGAGGTAAGCGTTTCCGTACTACCAAGGACGGCAGTGTGGAAGAAACATGGCTGACATGTTGCGAAATTGTTGATGCTCTACCAAGTGGAGTGCTTTCTGTAGAAGAGACAGGCCGGAAATGAAACGAGAGCGAGCGAAACCCTTATGTTACATATCGATAATTGCTCAATACAACATTGACTCCTGAATACCGTGATGAAACACACAGCGCTGACTTACAAAAAAATTAATTGAAGCAACATTTCACATATATACACAGGGGATCAGCCAACCACTGCGTATGTCATATCTGCTATGACATGCGTAGTGGCTGGCTGATCTCCTGGGTATATATGTGAAATGTTGCTTCAATTAATTTTGTTGTAAGTCCGCGCTGTGTGCGTTTCCTTCCTGTGTCCCCGTTGTTTACTTGCGCTGTGTGTTTCATCATGCTTAACCAACACGCCCAAGTTCGCTCCATTGCAAATTCCCTAATACCGCTAATAGTGGGCTACCGACATTATAAATTAACAATATCTGTGGTTTTACGTGCTAATACGAGGATCTGACTATGAGGCACGCCGTAGTGGAGGCCTCCGGAAATTGAGACCATCTGCTGTTCACGGACATTGCACAGTTAAAAGGCATTGAGCAATCCATCGAAACGCGACAGCCGGGATCAAACCCGCGATCTTCGCAGCCGAGCACCGTAACGACTGTACCACAGCGGCGGACCACGTTTCCAAGAAAATGGAGGTTTGTGGTGACGTAAACACACCTACAAATAATTGTGGGAGTATGCTTGACCGTGCGATACGTAGGAAATAGCGTTTTTCACTGTGCCGGTTAGAGTCGACCTGGCTCTCTTAGAGAGAAAATCCAAGGTCTATCCAAATAGGTCGCGAAGCTTCGGGCGAAAAGCGGTTCAGATCCTATTGTCAGCAACATCAGCATGGGGAGTTATGGGAGTAGCGATTGAAGCGCGACTAGGTGTGGTGGGAACAAACACTAATAACAAAAAACCTAATTTCATTCAACAACAAAATAATATTTATATTTTATGACCGAGATTTATTTCAGAATAACATTATTTAGATCCAGTGTACAAAGAATTCATGAAAATGTATATGCATTATCAAAAATCTTCTTATTAGCGCCCTCTAAAGAATGACACATGCCATTGCTCTGCGACGCAGTCCTTGTAGTGTTCGGAAAGGCGCGCGTAAAGTTCGTCCTGCGGCGACACACCCCCTCAGGTGTGCTGGTGTTTCGCACTTGCATGCGTGCTGGTGAATTATTGTGGTGAGAATTTGATTTTTGTGTGCGCGAAGTTGCGATGTGCGTTTCATCATTGGTGAACGTGTTGGCTACGGTGTTCAACGGACAACGGCACGAGGCGGCTAACATTTCACGCCGAACGCTTTCCTCGGTACTAGCGGAAACGATGTGGTGTTCCAAGGATGCAATAGCAACACGCGTACGCCTGGCGAGCCCTCTCTTCTAGATAAGACACCGGGGCAACGGTTCGGAGTAGTGTGCTTGCTGGATTTTCATGGATCAGTATTCCTGCTGCCCGGTTTCCTTCGTGAACATGCGGTGCCTACTATATTTCCGGTTATCGGTGAGCAGATCGCTAAGTTATCTGTCGCGCTACGATCGCTAACATTCGCATGTCTTGATACGTTACACGTAAGGTTAATTTATCGGAACAAAAGGCAAAACATAGTGCACGTAGTGTACGCACCTTTTGTACTTATGACATTTGTTGCTCATTGTGTAGGGTGTGTTAAATTGCTTTATTGTGACCATTGAATAAAACTGAAATATCATTATTTTGGCGTGACCAGGCGTTATTTCTTCTCGTTAGAACTGAAGCACGCATGCAATGCGCTCTTTAAGTCCCCTGCGCATGTGCGAAGCAAATAAGCAACGCTGCAAATATGAGATGTACGCTGCTGCCTACGTTATTCACGCTGTGGAAGATCACACGAACGCAGAATAAAAGCTCAGAGAATAATGTTTCCTGGTAAAACCAAGGCGAATTCCACGACGGTACACTTAAACACGGCTGTTTATTGACGGGTCGATACTAGTTTAGCTAGCGTTGGCTTCAAGCGCATTCGCCAAGGGCTTGCCGGCTCGCTGTAGCGCGAGTCCTTAGTGATCAGGGGCCTAGGAAAAATATTTTGAGGTCAAATTTCGCGCTAGTGCCAACAAAATGACGTCACTTTTTTACCGGATATTGCGTCACATCCGCTTTATTTTTTGTTCCGCCGGAAGTGTTCCCTCCTCACACAGATGGCGCCAAGCCCCATGAGCAGCTGATGAGCAGCCATTTTCTGAACGTATGGGCTTCTATGGAAGCTTCGCTTCCATTTACATTTACCTTGGAAAATCCTCGTATTAATGTATTTATTTATTTGTTTATTTACAGTACCCTCAGAGTAAATAGACACTATAGAGCGGACAGCATAGAAAAAACAGTTCACTAAGTAAGGCACATTATAGGTAAAAGTGACAAGATGCGTTAGCTAACTGCACTCTTTCAATACACAAGTCAGGGTAGCCGAATATGTACGCAATTATTAGGCATCGCGCTAGTAGTGATGAAACAATTCCATAATGCGTTATACACAAGGTCAATGGGTTAAATGTAGCTAACTAAAACAGACTGTACACAATGAAAAAAAATAATGTTAGCTCGCCAAACACACTTTTGAATATACAAGTCAGGAGTGGTAGCTAGACACCTGCATAGATCATATGCAATATTGCACTTAGTACAAAGAAAACGTCACCTGAAACTTGTTGTGATTGATGAATCTCGATAAGATGTAGTTAACTAAAACAGTTTCAAATAAAGCACGTTACTTATGCTAACTATTCATGCTGGCAGACTGTTGCATGTTGTAGGCAAAAACGAGTGCCTTTATGATATCTACGAGAGGAGGTAAATGGTGCCGGATAAATCCATGCTAAGTGAAGTAGTCAATTGTACTGAAATAAGCATAGACGTTATTGTTTCCAGAGGGGAGGGAGGCTCACTTGTGCTACGCTTGCCGCACGATGGTAATTATTAAATTCCAGACTTTTTCAAAGCAGTTAATCGAGATGGAACAATGTATGCCGCATTTTCCCCTTGTATAACAACTGTTTAAGTGCGACCGAAGAGTTGTTGCGGAAATGTCCAAGTGTACAATTAGCCTTGTCAGTTATACAGTCAATGGAGAACGTGCAGCACCTGCAGGTGGCGCAACAGTCCACTGCACTAATGCGCCGCCAGCACCACTTGCGGCCACTTCATTTTCGACTGGCGTGCCACGAACCGTCGTTCTCTCCGTCTGCTACGCCCGCGCTGCATGGAAGTGCGTTCGTGCGAAGGCGACAGAGTTGATAAAATTTCTGGGCTTTCCGAAAGTTGGCAGCGCACGATTCTTTTAGGGCTTCAGACGAAGAGAAAAAGCAGATTATGTAAAAAAGGCAAAATGCATGTTTTCGATGTGACAGAAAGCAGGGACGTGCGACGGAGTGTTTTCAAAGGGCGAGTCGTGCGGCCGGCCAGCGTAAGCCTCGAAGCCGTCGTCACCATCGATGTTTGTATGCCTTCTTTCTTGTGATTTTGCCTGCTTATCGTTGAGTAAACGATGACATATGTGTCTGACGTGTGTTAGACAACCCCTTGCGATGGGCGCAAGTAAAACGTACGATCGACGAACTGCAGGTGTTGCATTTAGCAATGCGTGGTAGTTCCACGATGTTCTCCGTGCTGTAGTTGCTCAGGCTGCATGAATCATTGAGTAACTTTGTCACGTGCTAGCTTTGCATGTGATATCCTAGCTGTCACGTAGCTCAGTAGAATGGCGGCTTTGCTTTGCAGAGTGATGTGAAGGGCAACGGCAGTACAAGGGGAATGAATTTTAAACTTCTCGCGGTCCGCGACGCATTTAGCCAGGCATGAGGGGCTTCTTCCTAACTGTTCCTGATTAGGAACTGCGCAGTCTGCGAACTAGCGCCGCTAGACGAACTGCGGTACGTTGGAAAAACAGCAGCAGCGTACGAAGGAAAATTGCTGGGTCTGTCGATGGCTTTCCGGCAACGAAATGCTATCGGAAAGCCGGCAATGTGTACTGCAGTCCGCAGTATTTTTACACTGCCGACGGAACCGATAGGCAGCGTAAAAATATGAGTTGCGTGGAGCGTTAATTCGCAGCGAAGTAGCTACATGTACTACTTCATAAACGTAGCCGCAGGATCCATTGCTTTACACTAATGCAGCATTCCCGCCTGTTTCTAAAGCGGCGGAAAAATGAAAAACCTTATTCCAGGTGCGTAGTTCCTATAGTTATTGGCGCAGTTTGCGACACAGTAATTTATACGCGACATTGGGAAGCACCGCTAACTACCTGACACGGCTCCGCCCATGGGTCGGTTCCGGCTGCACGTTCACTCAGTGCACGTTTCCGATATGGATAAGTTGTTGGTTATATGAACGCCGAAATATTTGCAGAAACTTACGCTCTCTAAAGGAATGTTATCAAATAAATAGGTAGGGCAAACTTTATTATTACGGCATATTCGCATCGATGTTTGAATGCTGCATGCGCCACCTTTTAGTCCAGTTAAGCAATGTGTTCAAATCGTCCTGAAGGGAGTGCGTGCTGGCGTCATTATTGCGCAATCATCTGCAGAAAGAGAAATTTTAGATGAGATGTTATCAGGTCGATCGTTGAGGTAGATCAAAAAGTAATTACCCCTGTAGAAGACCACATTTTACGGGTGTTCAATAAACTTCATTCTGATATGCTCATATGGCCAGCAGGCATGTAACACAAAATAAAAAGAATAGAGAACCCATTATACATCGTTTGCCATATCTGATAGAGGTCATAGCCTGAGGCTAGCGCCCTGCTAGAACATTCGAGATGCTGTACCGGCGTATTCACGAATCTGTTCGTAAGCGATGCCAGCTTGCGAAAACAAGCGCCCTCCAATCCTGCGTACATCGAAAACATATTTAGTAAAAGCGGCCGGCAAATGAGACCGGGCTTTTACACACAACAGACAGAAAATAGAACGTGGAACATTTGGCGCGTGTTTTAACTCGAATATAGGCATGATAATCGAGAAAGCGAGTCAAGTACTTCTAACTAACGAACACCCGGGACTAGGACAGGGACAAAAAAAAGTCTTTGATTGCGGGTTATGTTTATCATATCCCAAAGTGCAAACCAGCCCACGAAAACAGGTTTAAGCATGCTTTTTTGCCGCCCGATGCTGTCGAATACAAGGAGTGCCAGAAAGCCGGTACGGTGATAGCCGCCTGCATAGCGGCGCCCACACGATTTCGTTGCACTTTGTTCCTGACCACACGCTGAAGTGTCACCAATACACATACCGCGCATGCTTTCGAATCGCGTTATATTTTGTTCCCTTCAGTGTATGTATTGAGCGAATTCAGCAAACATTCACCTCGGTTACGCTTGCCGAATTTTCATTCTCGTCTCTTGTTTGACATTGCTGACTCAAAATATTCACCGTTGGGATTTGCCTTTATGCCTTCGTTGGATCTCCCGCGTGCGTGAATTTACTCCCGAGCGCCGAGAATGATGCCGCGTCACCCAGAAACCCGAGCTTAACGCAGGATGAGCTTAACTCAGCTCGCGACCGAGTGAGAGGCACCCTAAAGGCAAACAAGCGAGCTTGGAGTGCCGCGCCTGCTTTCTAATTTGCATACATGGGCGAGAGCTCGGAGCTGGAAAGCCTAAACGTGAGAAATGGACGATCGTGCAAAATGCTGCGTCCGCCAGTGATATTGTACGTTACCTCTACATAAAGGAAAGGTAGCTATTCCAAGCGACAGATGAAAAGTGAAGCGCGAGTCACGCTGTGGTAAACCTTCTTGTTTCTATTGAGAGTCGCTCATTGTTGGTCCAAGTGCTTCCGGGCCACGCCCACAGTACACTCGTCTGTCTGGAGGTAGAGCCGCGAGAACACGGCTCATCGAACAATGTCGTGCGCTACTCGTGATTCTGCACCCATTCATCTTCCGCTGCTGGTTTTCTTGCCGGCCAACACCACACCTCGCAACAGTGCGAAAGCTAAATAGTGTGTTCATATGCCTGAGAAAACTCGGAATAGTTGGATTTCGAACGGAGTAGTTTTTCTATGGAAGCTGCAATAGAAGATGGCCACCCGCCGACGTCTCTGGCGCTGGCTGCGCGTGGTTGCGCGATCTTCACGGCTTCCCGAGCTTTCTGGCGCTAGCAGCGCGTATGGATATATCGTGCAATAAATAGGTTTCGTGGTAAGCCTAACCTTCTCAAGTCATTTTAACGCGCATAGGACATCGTTCTGCGAAATATTCTTCCCTAAATATGCGTTACATTTAAGACGTTGTTGCAAGCTAGCACAAGTTATACGCGAGGCGAAGCGAACCAATTTGAGACGCAGGCGCAATCATTCGGCGTCGGCTACAGATGCGCGCTCACCAGTCAGCCGGGGAGTCGCCTCCCCTTACCTTCGTGGACGCTTCGAAATCTGTAAGCATCAAGTGTGTTTCTGCGGGTATACGGAGAAAAAAAAAGAAAAAAAAAACTTGGCAGGTTTTCGCTCATGCTTTCGCCGGCGCTAACGCAATTTTTACTCCAGGCAGAACGGAACAGAACAAAGAAAAAAAAAACGGATAGGTTTACGTGATCGCGTTCTCGATTCAAAAGAATGAGCTAACAAAATTCGTTAATTCACGCTTCGTTCATAGAACTGCATATTCCATTACGCCTGACGTAGAAATCGCAGATCATCAATGGTTTTTTAAAGACCCCAAATTACTGTGTTAAGAGACACTTAAATAAAAGACATTACAGGTAGTAGGCAAACGGTCTCTGTGTTTTGTGACCACAGTTTTCAAGTGCACCGTGCAAGCAAAATTCTCCACCAAATATTTTGGAATGTCGAGAGAAGCATTTTTAATCACTTATAACGCCTTAGCTGGTGTAGAAGGAAATAAGGGTACCCTACACCGAGTTAAACATAGTGTAAATAGATTCTGACCATGCGTATTGTTCTCACCAACAATTATATCTTTTTATTTATTATTACCTCAAAAGCTTGGTGTTTAACATGAGGGATGGGCTGTTATTTAATGACAATGATTCAGTGGAAGACTTGAATACTTAGGTGCACGTTAAAGAATTCGCAAGGTGTAATTGGTACTCAGCCTTGTTCGATCACAATGTGGGATTGGCACGTAAGTCAGGGGATTTCGATGTTCAACTTTATGTCTTTGCCTCAAATTCGCACCAGCACTGAAGTAGCAACACTAGAAAAGCAGCTGCAGCGTTCATATCCGGTTTTACTTTGGGCCACCACATAGCTCCCAGAACACGGGCGCCGATTTGTCCGGCGTGGGATGCAGTAACTCTGATGGGCGAGGGAGAGAGCGAGTACCCAGAGAGAGAAAATAAAAGAGATAGAAAGAGAAAGAAAAGATAGGAATGGCAGAAATTGAGCTCGCAGAAACTCCCTTAGTCGCGAACAAAACCTGTCGCCATTATGTACTGGCACGCTCTCTCTTCTTCTGCTTCGCTCCCAGAACACGGGCGCCGATTTGTCCGGCGTGGGATGCAGTAACTCTGATGGGCGAGGGAGAGAGCGAGTACCCAGAGAGAGAAAATAAAAGAGATAGAAAGCGAAAGAAAAGATAGGAATGGCGGAAATTGAGCTCGCAGAAACTCCCTTAGTCGCGAACAAAAACTGTCGCCATTATGTACTGGCACGCTCTCTCTTCTTCTGCTTCGCTCCCAGAACACGGGCGCCGATTTGTCCGGCGTGGGATGCAGTAACTCTGATGGGCGAGGGAGAGAGCGAGTACCCAGAGAGAGAAAATAAAAGAGATAGAAAGCGAAAGAAAAGATAGGAATGGCGGAAATTGAGCTCGCAGAGACTCCCTTAGTCGCGAACAAAAACTGTCGCCATTATTTACTGGCACGCGCTCTCTCTTCTGCTTCGCTCCCAGAACACGTGCGTCAATTGGTCCGGCGTGGGATGCAGTAACCCTGATGGGCGAGGGGGAGAGATAGATAGAAAGAAACAGAAGCGGAGAGAACGGAAGAAATAGGGACATAGACAAGAAAGAACGAGAAAGCGAAGCACACAGAGACAGGAAGAAACACACGTGGAAAGAAACAACTGAGAGAAGGGAACAAGACAAGGAACGCAGCCCGCCCTTCTACGAGGCTTGGCACCACAAGTGCGAAGCGGCCTTAATGTTTCTGATTGGACGATCATGTGCGGTGCACAGTGTTCTACATTGCTGGCGCAGCTAATGATGTGAATTTTTTCTTTTCACAACGATTGAAGTCGCGCTCGTAAGAAGACGCAGCGCTCTTGGCGTTGCAGCAAACGATACAACAGTCGCCCGCCGTTGTGGCGCATCGGATATGCTGTTGCTCTGTGAAACACGAGGTCGCGGGATCAAATCGGGTTTCGATGAGGGCTAAATTTATACACGCCTCCGTCAGTGAAAATAACGCACAGTCCCTCACGTCTCATGGACGTATCGTGGTTTGTGAAACCGCCCAATTCCATTTAATACGACGAAGCCATTTCTTGCCACGTGCTGCAAGGATCACCATAAGTTTGGTTGCCGCGGTGTTGTACGAATTCTACACGAGCAAGAGTATGCGTGCCATCACGCAGTAGCTTTAAATGATTGGGATTTCCTCTTGTGGAGAATGTAGAACGATAAAGCCAAAGTGAAATCACAGTACTACAATATTCTCAGACAACTAGTGAGAAACCAGCAATGCTTAACAGGTTACGTGAATCTACAGCAGCAGTTAAATTTGGAGCATTGCTTAATGCGTTTTGGGGGAATATTTTTAGTTCAAGTCACGCAAAGAAATACAATCGGAGCTGACCAGTCCGAATTGCATGCGTCATTTTACGGAAAAAAAATGCTGGGATTTGTTTAAGCAATAGTCCAACATGCGAGCCTAAGTGTTCCTGATTGTTATTTCCAGAAGGCGACCCTACCACAGCCCTCCCTGATGTATTCGGGGGTCTGCCCACAGGACCGGGGAGCAGCCTGGCCTCAGGGAGAAGTATAGTCGGGTACAACTTTAGAAAAAAGGAGAGGCCCCGCCCATATGACCGAAGCGCGGCAGCCGATTGCCTCCGCGGCAAAGAAATAGTCCCGCTTCTTCTCCTTGAGCGGAGTCACCGGCCGTCCGGCTCGTGACGTCAGTCTAGAGCGCGCGCCCATTGGTGGAAGCGCGTGTGCATCCGCCTTTGAGGTGCAAATGCCGCTTTTTTCTAAAGTTGTACCCGACTATAGAGCTCAGGAGCCGGAGTTGATAACAGGAACGTTTATTTTACATGACGTTTTGGTAGCGCGTGGTAGCGTCGTCTAGCGACGATGCGTCGCGTCGACGTAACCCTAGCGTCGTAGCGTCTCGTCCTAGTGTAGCTTGGAGCGTCTCGACGCACGTTTTATAAAGCCTGGGCCTTCCCAGTATTCCCTGCTGGAACAAACAATCAAGTCCAGGACAGTCCAATCACCACGTTGTCTTCATCTCCGCCCACTAAACGAAAAGTAAGCACCGCCTCCTTCGCACTCCAGGAAAGAGAGAAGCGGGGCACCTGGACGACGGACGGTGCCTGGGAGCGAACAAAAGACACTATACAAACAAAGAAAGGATCCCGACGGTGCACATTCCTGGAAACAGACTACGTCGTCAGTTGTGATGTCAGGTGTGTTGACAGTTGCCAAGTCCCTCCTTGCCTCGATGCGTCGCCGGCGCAGGTGACGGCCAGCTGCCGGCCCGGTCACAAAGTCGCAGACAGCGCATAGTGTGGGAAAGGTGCCCGATGAGGAACCTCCGGCGCTCGGCTAATTGTTCGGTGCATCTCGCAGAAGCCTGAACAAAGCAGTGCACAAGCGACTGCCTCATCCGAGCAGCCTGGACTGCAAATAGTTGATCTTCAGGAGATAAAAGCGTCAATCTCAACCAAGCGTGTCCAAGGCGAACACATAGTGTAGGGTTGCGCGAAAGAACAAGGACGAAGGTAAGTGGACAGGACGGACCTTGTTCTTTCGCGCAACCCTGCACTATGTGTTCACCTGTGCACCAGCTAGTCCAAATGAGAGCTTTACTGTGTCCAAGGCGATTGATGAGGTGCACTGACAGCCTTGAAAGGTTCTGAACACAATTGCAGTGTTGTCGCCGCATCTGGTGCGTTTTGGGGAACGTTGAGGTCGAAGAAAGCAGGGCTGATGCCGCCATGCCATTCCGACGATCGAGCGGCGCCAAGCCGCGAAGTCCAATCATAACATCCCACAAATCGCTGTCTCATCTCTGTAGAATGCGATCATTTGCACTTAGTATACGAGATACACAGCTATACGCTACTGTGGCATGTATTCAATGTTTTCGTTTTCGATACGTTGCTAATAAAAGCAGGGAATAAACCACATTTTCCAACCACTTCTTTTTCTTTCCGAAACGAAATTTCACGCATCAGGGCGTGCTGGCTCGAGCGTATTGAACTGAGAAACATTTCCAAACAAATAAGAATGGAAGCTTGAGCGAGTTCGTATTCATTCATCTTGGTTTATACAGCGCACACGAAACTTGGGCGAAGTATAAGAAAACACAGCGCCTGTCCCGTGTTTTCTTCGTCGTCGTTTCGTGTGCGCTGTATCAACCAAGATGTTCCAAACGTATGTTTTGTGCACGTGGTGAGATTTAAATAAAATTAGATTTTTTTTTGGTTTGGAAGTTTGTCCTACCAAACACGAGGGGACAAATTGGCGCTATGGTGACGCATTTCCCGCTTACCGGAGGGGGGGGGGGTTATACCAGCTGACCTAGCCCTGGTAAGCTTAAGTTATGCTCTCACGTTTACGCAGGTTCAGCGAATGGGAAGGAATACAGAATCCGTGAGGTGCGAGCCATTAACCTTGACGGAGCGATGTCCAACGCCCCACGTACTTGATTTCAGGAACGCTCTCCCGATTTCACGCGCGATCGAACAAAGCCATGAAAACAGAATCTCCCAAACGAGGAGATACTGCCACTGTTTCAAGTCTGCAGCTGTGGACAATAGGGCTAGAACAAAAAAATGAACAAGAAAAAAAAATGACAACTTGGTTCCTCTGTCTTCTTTGTGTCTGACATTTAGGGTCGCGCATAATTGATCTGGTTACCGTTCCCACTTAGATTGACAGACTCGCCCGTTCTCCCGGCTCGGTGAACCTCCCGAGGAGGGCCGGAACAAAGAAGAGGGAAGGTGTTTCCTTGTCGATGGTTGGCCACGCGTACGGCTTCCCACGGCGAGGCAGAGCACACGGGAGTGACAGAGAAAAAGCAGCCTACACAAGAACGGCTGAGGGATGGCACGAGGAATGGCGACAAAAAGATTCGGCCAGAAGACAGAAGCGGCCAGCCAGAGCAGCGGTGCAAATCCATTAGGGAGAACAGCACCGGTACATCGCGAAGGCGGTCGGCTTAATTTGGAAGAGCCGGCGCTTCCTTGAAGGGCGTCCAAAGATCGAAGAAGCACGGGCACACCGGCATCTCTGCGCGCCAATAAAAGGGGCGGTATCGCCTGCGGGCGCGTTCAAAGGCGTGCGCCTCACGAAAGAAGCGCCAAAAGTGCAGGCATCACTTTTAGGAGCTCTGTGGGTACGCAAGCGTGACCTTGCCAAGGATTAAGAATTTAGCCGAGCAGTTGTGTACTCATGCCCCGGCCTATCAGCGGTACTACGCCAGTTTGCGCACCCCAGCGTCTTGATGGGGTCACGCTTCATTTTAGTGTAAGTAGTAGTAAAACTGTACCTACTTTATTGCACCTCTTACTGGATGATGAGGGGGATCGAGGCGAGGACAGCTTTCTAGTGCCATTGGCTCTGCTTTGCTTCAGCCGCCTTCACCCAGTGGTTTCTCGTGTCCCCGCTGGCTTATCTGCCGTTCTTTGCTTGCTTTTTCCTGTGACCCGCTCTCCGGGCTACTCGTTGCGTCATTCAGCAGACTCCGTATCTTCCAAATTGGAGCTCGCCGTTAACGCACACTTTTGATTTGAAGGCACCACTACTACTGGTACAGTTATTATAATGTCTGTGTCTGCTCAAAGGCTACTAAGACAGTGTGCAGTCTCAGACGAAACCTTTATCGCGGTCACTATGATTTAAAGTGCCTAGCTTAGAAGACCTTCGTCAGGCCAATTATTGAATTTTCCAAAATTTTATGGGGCCTTTATACACAGTCGAAATGCAATAAAATAGCACGGGTACAATGACACAGTGCTAGGTTCATCTATACTAAGTGTCCTACTGAGCACTGTAGGAAAGCGGGTCTCGAAAATTTGGAAATTAAAACGAAGATTGAGATACCTAAATTCATTATAACGCAAAAATGTTTTATGCCGTGGTCCACCAGAACTTTAGTGGCGTATTTCTGTCACGGATATGGCGTTGATAAAATGCACGTTATCGGATAAGAAAGAACGTGCCGCCGGGAATCGAATCTACGACCTCTCGGTCCGCGATGATAAGCGCCCGGCACTCTACCGATTCAGCCACCAAGGCGCTCTGAAAACGCACCTTATATCTCTCACACATTCTCTCTCGCACGGTGTTCTCTGTTGGCGGGGCTAGGTGGGGCGGGGCGATGCCGCCGTCTGCGAGAGGTGAAGGGAAGTAATGGGGCATGACACTTACTAGCGCCGATAGAGAACGATTCGGCGTTGACGCAGTTAAAGCATGGCCTCCGAGATTGCACGCCGGAGCGCACTTTAGGAGTACATGGTTAAAGCGCCTTGATACCAGTGAAAAACAGTGGCTCCGCTATCATCGGGGTCACCCTAGACGCAGTTACGTTCTTTACCTTTCGCTTCCTGTTAGCGTGTGACGGCTCGTTGTCGGAGTAGTGCAGCTTCCACATGCACCAACGGCGCTTCGCCGTCGACTGCTTCGAGTGTGATAGCACGAACTAATAAAACTGCCGCAGTAAGTTCTGCAGAAAGGCGACGATGTCGACGGGCGAGCGACGTGCCTAGGTGGAGCGAGACAGAGGTCAGCGGAACGCGGAACGCCTGCGTGCGTTCACAGCTCAAGCTACGAAGCTCGGCCTCCCGTGTTGCTGAAGCGCAGTGTGGTAGCGTATGCATGAGCACAGGCGTAGGTTATCCTATCACTGGGGAGCGCACAACATGCCGTTTCTCTCCCTAATTGACAACGCTTTGAAGAAGTGCATATCGAGTGCCAGTGTTTATTATCTGCTTGTTAATGTCATCTTTGCGCGGGATTTACTATACTGTAACAGAATAGAAAGTTGGGCGAGTTGGTGTATATTCATATTTAAAGAAAAGCGGCGCACAAAAAAAGACGGAGACAAAGAAGAGAGCCACACACAGCGCTGCACTCACAACTGAAAGTTTATTCAGAGGAACAAGAATTTAAAAGGAAAAAACCGCGCATGACAAGTGAGGTACAACGTGATTAGGTGATACGCTCATCAATAAAAGTAAACTCTTTTTTGTGCAATGTAACCGAGGTCTGGCTTACACAAGCATCACGTGACTTGTTAATATGATAGGCTTCAGAAACCTCACGGGTGAATTGATCGTGGTGCTTAAAAATAATAACTGTGTTAGACAGAACAGGTGTGCACCCACACGTGGCACAATGCGATGCCAAATGGGAAGGCGAGCCGTTATGCAAAGAGAGATAGTGCTCCCGCAACCTTTTATTGACACAGCGGCCCGTCTGTCCGACATAATGAAGGCCACAAGACAAAGGAAAGCGGTACACCACCCCCACAGCACAAGGCACATACTTATTTCTATGGTTTACGGCACATTTCTTTACATCTGGCTTGTCCTTCTTGTCTAGCTTATTTGACACCAAAGCACATATCTTTCCCAATTTATTGGGTGCCCTAAAAACCACATCAACTCCGTAGCGGGAACCAACATTTTTTAGCCCATGTGCCAATTTATGCATATAAGGAATTACTGCGAACCTCGTTTTTTCCCGGTCGACATTAAGTTTCCTAGCTGCACGTCCTTTTAAACCACCAATTAACTTATCGCAAACAGCCACGATTATGTTAGGGGGGAACCCTGCTTCCTCTAGTCTTGCAACTTGCTTAGCAAAACTAGAGCCCAACACATGCCTGCAAGATTTTTCTAGAGCGGATTTAAGACAAGTGAAGGCGATGCCCCTCTTTACCACCTTTGAGTGGGCTGATCCAAAATTAAGAATTGGTTTCACTGATCGTGGCTCAAAACACCAGCAAATATGGGAACTCTGAAACCGAAGGTTAAGATCGAGAAATTGTAGACAGTCGGATTCTGGAACCTCCGATGTAAAGGACAAACCCATGCCTTCTGTCCTGAACACCTTCAACACATTGGAAACATTATCCGCGAACGTGACATCCTTTACAACAACTAAAAAATCGTCCACATATCGGAAAATACGCATCACAGTTCCGCTTAGGACTGTGTCTACAATGCGATCTATTTTTGCTAAAAAAATTTCACAAAGGACAGGTGCAACGCATGAACCTATACAGACTCCTGATCGCTGGATTAGGGTCTGCCCTCGCCAACCAATGTACGTAGAATTTAGGTAAAAAGCCAGTAATTCAGTGAACGATTCTACAGAGATACCACTACTACTTCTGAAACGAAGCTCATCATTGTCTTCCTTGATGCATTCCTGAACGCACACTAGGAGCTTATGATTAGGAATCGAAAAAAACATGTCAACAACGTCTATACTGAACGCCAGACAGGAGCTCGTGTCGCGCTCCCTAAGAAACTGAACCACCGCACCCGAATTTTCCACTCGAAAGGGATCATGAACGCACAGCTGCTTCAAATGGCTTTCTAAATACCTGGATACATTTTTTTGCCACGTGCCTGTTTCCGTAATTATGGTACGAAAAGGCATGTCAGGCTTATGGGTTTTTATCGTAAAGAACGGGCTCAATTCCAAACCCGGGCTTTTTTGCCACAGAGGAAGCCAATCTCTCAAGATTAAGGTCCCGCAAAAGGTTAACCGCCTTATCTCTGACCTTGGACAACGTCACAGAGGCTGGCTTAAAGTTCTTCTCAATAGCTTTACATGCCTTTTCTGGCATGGATTTCCATGACGCAGGGATCAGCCATGTTTTTTTTTCAGCTAATCCACAATCAGTTCAAGCTCACTCATACAGCTTTTTTCAGCTCAGCGCACAAGAACATTCCAGACATCGCCATAGCATGTACATAGCGCGCCTTTCCTCTCGTAATGACTGCTTTAAGTTCAATTACTTCCCTCGTGTTATCAGATGTTCTTCGTGAACATCATTTGAAGAAAATCTAAGACGCCTTTTGTGTTCATAACATGTCGCTACATATATATTTTATTCTGCATTTAGGCTCTCAGCAGTCTTGTCATGTAGCTGTTTCTCCTTTGCTTTCGTTCACTATGTATTTTGCACTGTTCTTTATGTTTGTACTTTTTATATCGGTTTCTTTTCATTTTTTGTATATTTTCGAAGTTCGTAGCGATCCTGCGAAGTAACATCTAAATTTTGTAAAAATTTCACCATCTCTCACTGAAGGCAACCATGTGGGGATGCGAAGGAGTGCATGGGTCGAGTTAAAGTTCCGTTCATCACGGGCACCTTGCTAGATGTTAACGCGTCCTTGCACGTGGAGCACACCATGAATGCACTGTAGTTGCTGTTACTCGTCTCGAACTATTGCTGGAGCACGCCACGCAGGTTCATCGCGCGTGTGCAGAATCTCGTTCACCGACGCCATCACGTGATTGTTGAGAGAGTGTAAGGGGGAGAGGCGCCTGTGTATTACACAGACCCGAACGCGCTAGCGCGTTCCAGCGCGTTCTGACTAGGATACAACGCGCTGGTTCATCACGCGTCTGCAGAATCTTGTTTGCCGACGCCGAGAGAGTGTAAGGGGGAGAGGCCCCAGTGTCTTACCCAGCCCCTTACACAGGCCAGGACGCCCTAGCGCGTGCGAGCACACGTGGTTTTGTCTGCGTTACGCCATGCTAGGACAGCATACGGCAGCCCGGGCCCCTAAAGTGCTCTGCACGTATCATCATCAAGGCGGTCGAAGAAGAAGACGAAGAAGACTTCTCCTAGGCGCGAGCGCGCGCTCAATATGTTACAGACGGCTGTGGTAGGTTTTAGAAAGCGGACGGTCGCCAATGGAACTACGGACAAAGCCCAGCGCAAAAGCTGCTTCGCATCTAAAAATATTGCCTGATGAGTCTTTTGTACCTTCCACCATGTAATGTCGCACTTCCGGGCTAACGGTATTAACTCTGTACAACTCTACGCATCAGTGAAGAAGGGTGACTGTAAGTATGGTGGGCCGTGAAATGATCTTCACAATGAGCGCAACAACGGACAAGGGGCATGAAAGGGAACATAGACGAGCACTGCTCCCTTTCTTCTCCCTCGTCCGTTCTTGCGCTGCTTGTGAAGATAGATTACCAACTGGCTCAATCTCAAACTTTGCGTGAAATGATAATGCAGGTGCACACAGGGGTCGCAGTTGTACCTGAAAGTGTGTACAAAGAAAAGTTTTCACATTTATATTGAGAACCAACTCGGATTGTTACGTGCAATGGCGAGAAATGGTATGTCGTAGGGCAGTGCAATGTAACTGCGAAGTATGAAGGGCAGCGTGCCGTTTTGCCAATTGTCAAAGCGGGTGAACGCTAGTTACCTTTTCTGCTGGGAAGCTGGCTGAATAAGATTCGGTTGAATTGGAAATTGCTTTGCAGTGCATCAAGGACAGATAAGCTGCACACCAAGTTTGCAAGCGTGTTTTCTCAATCGCTTGGTGGTGTAAAAAACTTGTAAGCGCAAAAGCTATAGTGCTACGACAGTTATCACTGCGATTGGTCTAGTCGGTATGGATGTACAACGTCGAATAGCGCAGGAGGGACTGAACATGAACAGGTTCACATGAGCTCGTGCTGACCTTTCCGTCTTCCATCCCGCCTGTGCTACCCAATGTCTGCAGGATTTATATTGAAATGCAGAAACACCTTCCTCCTCGAGCGCAACAGTGCATGTGTTAGCAGCATGGAAAAGCAGAAGGCGTACGGAAAACGAAGGTAGGGAAACCAAAAGAGATAAATGGGGAAAACAAAAATTTAAGCGGTGCAAATGGTATAGAAAATGAATGCCAAGTGAAGGAAAGTCTTGCATGCTTCTTCCACATTATGCTCGACCCATTTAGCTATGGCCGCATCCGCCGTCCACTTTCTGTTGTGTAGTGTACAGGTCTGTCCCTGCGAGTGGTAGCTATTGCCACTTGTGGCAGAGGTTGCACATGCTTATAACTGCACCATCAATGTAGCATGAAAACCTGAATTATCTGGTATTCTTGTACAGCTTCAGGACTTCAGTTCTAAGTATGTCCACTCCTGCCGGCTTGGCCCTGAGTGGCACAGGTAAGCACTCTCAAAGTGAGACATGAGTTAACCTCGGCTAAATTGCAAACCTCTTTGTTTCTTACTGTGGATGCTGTTAGTACAAATCATTAAGCGTACGTGAGTGAAACGTTTGCTCGCCATATTGCCATTGAATGTGTTTATTTTTTACCAGGCTATGCTGTTGTGGCTGTGATGAAATTTGTGGCGGCCCGTTGCAACGATGACCTTGGCAGGTTGATTACACAGGTGACAGGTGAATAAAGCAGATTTAGAACTTCGAGTACATTTTTGTAGCGTTAGCTACACTTGCCTAGCCGGAGCCGATTTCGCGTGGAGCGTCATGAGCCGTGCTGCGCATGCGCGAGGATCAGTGATATCACACAGCTGGGTCACCGGAGCTGGCATCTCACGCGCTCTCCGACATCGCCGCGCGGCTCGCTGCTGCTGGTTTGCGCCGCATTCGAGAGGAGTGACGTCGCAGCACAGTGGCGCCAGCGCGCGCGGAGCCATTCGCCTTCGCTGTGCAGTCGCCGTCTGATACTGCGCTGGGGCCGCTTGATAGCGCCTCTGACTGGCGTTTGCAGGTGGGTAACGCCATGGAGAAGGAGAGCACAAACGCTGCTCGACGGCGCAGAAGAGCCGAGAAGCTTATCTAATCGGGTCTCGAAGTAGTTGCCTGGCAATTAGCGGTTACTGTGTTGGGGCCATAGAGACGGCAGCGTGTTACTTCACTGACCACCGAGCCGTCTTTGTGGCAATAGTGAAGCAACTTGAGCAAAAATAAATATGCATGTGCCACATAATACGTATACCGTGTGTGTGTCATTGGAGCAGCAGTAAGCATGACAATCAAGCTAATCCTAGACAATGTGGAAAGCTAAGAATATTCAGCTGAACCTTTGCTAACGCTACGTATATCCTGGCATAGCCGAGCTAAGCCACTACAATTTTTTTCTAGATGATTGTTTCTGTGAAACATGTGGGAAAAATGACATGATGTGAGAAACTCACAAAACGCTAACTTTCAACAGTATCTTTACAATTCAATGTCTTCATTTTCTTGACCAGTCAAGAGGGCTAAGTTCAAAGTATCTATCTGCAAAGCAAAACCTGTTTAACAGTTGCTGTTAACTCAAGGCACGAAAATGTATGAGCGTCAAGGTGTAGTACATTACAAACTGCAGTATTGCACCTCAAAAAAAAAGCAAGGCATTATAATTAAAACCATAATTTCAGAGCGAGGGGAATTTTAGGGGCTTGTTTTTCTTTTTAGGTGCGGATCACTTTAGGGGTCCGGGCTGTCGTCATCTCACACTCTAAGAAAAAAAGAGTACACGTGACTCATTTCGGAGAGTTCTGACTTGCCAACGAGTCCCTTTAAAGAGTCACGGTGACTCTCTCGGTACGTCAGAGTCGGCGCGCTCTAGGAGAGTACCCTGACCCTCTAGGAAAAGTGGAAGGACTCTTATGCAAAGAATCACATTACCATTTATGAGAACTAACAGACAGCAATGCCAAGGAAAGTATAGGGGGTGTTATTTGTAGTAATTAGAATATAAATGTGAAGAAAGTAAAGTGGACGAAAAGATAACCTGCCGCCGGCAGGGACCGAACCTGCGACCTTCGAATAACGCGTCCGATGATCTACCACTGAGCTACGGCGGCGGTCATCTCCCCGTCCACTTTATAGGGTATATATGTGGATTGAAACTTAGGAGTGTCAGTCAGCGCCAGTCGCAGCCATGGCGGCGAGTGTGGAACACTCTTTTTTCTGCCTTTTTGGCGTCACGTAGCACGTGATCTATTTACGAGCAGGCAGCTGACAAATAATCCCTCGCATACTACCTGAAGGCATCATTCTGCCAGAACGAGACCCTCGCTATGAATGAAGGAAAGAAGTTTACTCTTAAGGGCTCTTTTTTCTTTGTTAGACACAATATTAATGAGAACTAACAGACAGCAATGCCAAGGAAAGTATAGGGGGTGTTATTTGTAGTAATTAGAATATAAATGTGAAGAAAGTAAAGTGGACGAAAAGATAACCTGCCGCTGGCAGGGACCGAACCTGCGACCTTCGAATAACGCGTCCGATGCTCTACCACTGAGCTAGGGCGGCGGTCATCTCCCCGTCCACTTTATAGGGTATATATGTGGATTGAAACTTAGGAGTGTCAGTCAGCGCCAGTCGCAGCCATGGCGGCGAGTGTGGAACACTCTTTTTTCTGCCTTTTTGGCGTCACGTAGCACGTGATCTATTTACGCGCAGGCAGCTGACAAATAATCCCTCGCATACTACCTGAAGGCATCATGTCTGCCAGAACGAGACCCTCGCTATGAATGAAGGAAAGAAGTTTACTCTTAAGGGCTCTTTTTTCTTTGTTAGACACAATATTAATGAGAACTAACAGACAGCAATGCCAAGGAAAGTATAGGGGGTGTTATTTGTAGTAATTAGAATATAAATGTGAAGAAAGTAAAGTGGACGAAAAGATAACCTGCCGCCGGCAGGGACCGAACCTGCGACCTTCGAATCGAAAAAAAGAGCCCTTAAGAGTAAACTTCTTTCCTTCATTCATAGCGAGGGTCTCGTTCTGGCAGACATGATGCCTTCAGGTAGTATGCGAGGGATTATTTGTCAGCTGCCTGCTCGTAAATAGATCACGTGCTACGTGACGCCAAAAAGGCAGAAAAAAGAGTGTTCCACACTCGCCGCCATGGCTGCGACTGGCGCTGACTGACACTCCTAAGTTTCAATCCCCATATATACCCTATAAAGTGGACGGGGAGATGACCGCCGCCGTAGCTCAGTGGTAGAGCATCGGACGCGTTATTCGAAGGTCGCAGGTTCGGTCCCTGCCGGCGGCAGGTTATCTTTTCATCCGCTTTACTTTCTTCACATTTATATTCTAATTACTACAAATAACACCCCCTATACTTTCCTTGGCATTGCTGTCTGTTAGTTCTCATTAACATTGTGTCTAACAAAGAAAAAAGAGCCCTTAAGAGTAAACTTCATTACCATTTATGAGTCGGACAGACGATTCTTGCCGGTAACACTCCTACGGTGGTCAAATGACACGCACCGAAGAGTTAAGTGACTCTAGAACTATTTAAATTACTCAGTTGACCCATTGTCTACTTTTGCGCGACTACTGATGGAAATAGTGAAGTATACATTTTAGGCAAGGGCAATAATACTTGCCGTTGTGGCCAGCAAAGGGAAAAAATAGTTCAATTTTAGCATTATTTTAATGAAACTCGTCAAACAACGCACGCAGCAGAGTAATCTAGAAAGCGCGAGAAGGTGGTCTCTGATTTTCAATTAAGCCGTTGAGGTATTCCTTTTTGTGTGAGTACAGCCAACTAAAATCTGTGACAGTGATGTGCATAGTGTGTAATGGTGCAAAATAAACTGCAGAAATAGGCATCATGTTTCAATCTTTATTCCTAACGATTATGAATAAATCAAAAAGTGGTGACGGCTGCAGGCATCACACTTGTGACTTGCCACGTTGTCCCTCCTGTTCAGCGTGAGCAGCCATGAAAAATTGTATCTGAAGAGGAGAACGTGATATTATGATGAGAAAGCTGAATTGTAGTAAGAGTTTGTAAAACCTACACAGTATGTGATTTACACAGACATAATGAAGGCTCACAACAAAACAAGAAATGCAAACAGGCATGGTAAGGAACCAAGTTTTTTGCCGTTATCGTGTAAAACACAACTTGCAAGTAGTAGCTTTTCTAACACGTCACTTGGCGACCAACTTGTAGCACAAGATGATGTGAGCCTCTATTAAACAGCAAACGAAATAGGTTTAGTCTCCTTTACGTGGGTGCCACTCACCTTTTTTCCCACGTCGTCTAGTCCATCCAAAGGAAATGTAGGACCGACTGCCTCGTTGACAGGGCGAACACCGCGGCTCATTTTCCCATCACGAGTGGTGAGGCGGCAGACCATAGCGGCACCTTCGTTTCTCCGAGTGTGGCTGTCAACTGGAGTGAAGAGGCGGGAGAAGCAATCCGGGATTCTGGGAATAACCAATGCACACACACACGGATTATTTCTACTTAAAACCTCCCTTTGTTCAACACACTGTTACTGTGCACACATCTGGCACGTGTATTTCGTTTTAAATAATATCGCAACGAAAACAAATTTTTACGTAAAAGAGGCGGGAACTTCGTTTCGCAATAGGCACTGGCTATGCACGAGTGAAAGCACTTCTTTTCTGAGAAATCGCTTCAAAGTTTGCTTTCAGAATAAGCACGGCCTTGAGCCGGCATATTTCAACACTCAAGCGCATCTTCCGGCAGTCAGGGGCACGTCGTGAGCGGTTACTGACCGCCTGTTTTACAAACGTAACCCGTCCTTAAATACTCAGATAAACACTTGCGAGTACGAGCGCCCGAACGACACCCAGCGCGTGCGGACGCTGTCTACGCCGAGATCAGGCGTGTCATATGCTGGAATTACCGCACATACCTCCCGCTGTCACGTACACTCGCTGGATTCTGTTATAGGCTTCCCAAGCAAGTCTTAGCGGCGCTGCTGCTCTTGACAGGCAGCGCCATCTCTGGCAGAAAAAGAGAAACTGGGGTGTAAGCAGCACACGTTTTCCCTTCTCTCCACCGCGTTGCCGCTCGCTTCTGTGAACGTGCAGAGCTCTCGCGGTGCACTTGCGGCGCCTCACAATGTACCGCTTGCAGTGCGGCTTCAAAAGGATCTTCAAGCTTGACTGGCACTTCCGAAAAGCAAACTTGATAAAATGAGAAAGGCTCGTCGATCACAATAACGGTGAAGAGCAGACGATCGACGACAACGACGCCCGACTCAAAGCGAAATGCATTTCCCAAGTCGCGATTACACCGTGTAGGACGTATACCTCGAGGTAAGTCTCATTCTGTCATGTTAAAATGAATAATGGTTCACATGCACTCCGAAATGAAGCCGTACACGCTATCGATGTTCAAGGCGTGTACTACGAATCATATGATTGTTGTTTTGATATGGCATGCTTACAGTAGCAGCCGTGTACTTTCGTGAACAAACGTTTGCGGCGTGCGAAAGAAAGATTATACGGCCATGGCACTGCTTCCTGAGAAGGTTAGAGTCAAGTCCTCCGAGCCGCTGGAGAATCACCCGCCGATTAAGACGCGAGGCAGCTAGCTGAGCTTTAACCACTGTGAAGCAAGATGAACTGCTCGCCTCGTTTTTTCGGCTCTCGCGTCATGCTTGCAGCCTCTTTTTATGATATCGATTGACAGGCGTATAAAACCTGCTGCGTGAACGCGGCTAGAAAATCGCACAAAATCAGAAGCTGGTTACTTCAAGGTTGCAATTGCAAAGCATGTATTAAGTGCCAGTTATATTTAGCGGCTTAAATATATATCACCTTAATAAAGTGACAAAAACAAAGCAAACCTGCAGAACGATGTCAAAGCTTGCTGAAAATGCACAGACGTCCGATCCGGCGTGATAAAGCAGCCTCCCCGACGCGTGAAATGCAGGCGGCGAACTTCTGACAATGTGCCGAGTTCAGTTGAATTCAACCAACCGCGCAATGCTAACGGTATAACGCGGATGTGAACGTTCAACAACGACGGGTAGGTCTCACGAAGACGGGGAATCAAAACACAAAGTTGCTTCACCTACAACCGTAACTGGACTTTAACAATACGAGAAGACAGCGAGTAATCATTACTGCAGTCGCTGCGTGCATGCGCCGCGTTACTTACCGATTGAGGTAGTCGGAACGAACGAAAGCGATGAACTCAGACAGCCAAAATAGAAGGCGAGACAGCGCTGTCAGCTAACCACGCTTGACGCCTTTATTTCTCGTACGACACGCCCGGGAAACGATACAGTTTAACACGTGAATCGTGTGCCTTGGTGTTGTCTGCACTGTTGTGGCTGGCCACTAAACCGCAATACTTCGGGCCACGCTTGCGCTTCCGCGGGGTCGCTTCTGCCATCGGGGAAATGCGCAGCTTCGCACAGCAAGCCTCTCGGTTCAACGTACCCAGCTGACGGCCCCCCAGTTACCCGCACCGAGAGAAGAACGCGTGCGCACGTGCGCTACCGCTACCGCGCTGTCGTCGCGCCGCAAACTTGAGCTTGGGTTCCCTATAACGTCAAACGTCATCGCAGGTGTACGCAAAATACGAAAACAGCAAACAGAAACGAGAGAAAGGGTGAACGGCGGCGGCCGCAGCAACGCGCGTCGTTGAAAGTTTCGAGCTTTTCACTTTACCGGCAAGTGGTGTCCAACTTAAGTGACTAACGCGTACGCGCTGAAAATATCGTGCTTCATCTGCACCTCAAAGTAGTCTTTAGGCCAACAAAAACCATTATATATAGTACGTCGAAGTGTTGTGTACACAGACTTTTTTTCACGTTCCCACGCGCGGAAGCACGCTGCACACTCAATGCCGATGGAAATGCTATTATGAAGTAGACTAAAGCGCACCTGAAAACGACATCTTGCACCTTCAGCAGTGCAGACACAATGTGCGATCAGGAAACAATGACCCTTGATAATGGTTTGCATCGCTCATTTTATGGGAGCTTGTACAACAACGCGCATAACGGTGTCAACTCGTTAACTGACAGTTTTAGATGGGCATCCGCTGTTGACCCGCGGACGCAGGCTGCTGTTGGAAATGGCTGGCAGATAACTTCCGCAGAGCTGCTGCAGACGCCCAGCTAAACTGCGTAATTAGTACCTACGAAAGCGGTACACTCACCGTTAACAGGCGCACGTTGTCCGTGTCCGCAGCTCCATGAATATTCCGCCTTACAAGCGTCACTTCGAGCACGGACTCTGGCGTCACCGGCGTCACGGCCACCGAAGATGCGCATTTTCGCTCGAACACAGAACTACGAGACACGCATTCCGCGCAACCGACGCAACGCATTCCAAAAGACCAAGGAGGCGGAGGCGCCGCGCCAGCGGGTCTCCGTCGGCGATCCCCGCCGCCACAACGGCGCCGAACGGCAAACGCGCGATATGTACAGCGTATGTGGCAGCGCCTTCATCACGGAAGCCAATCAAAGCGCGATTCACGAGAGGCCAGTGGCTCCCGCAAAAATCTCTTTTTCTGCTGCTATCTTCCAAAAGGGGTTGTTGCGGCCACCGCCGTGCACTCTTTTCCTTCGTTTCTGTTTGCTGTTATCGTGGTTTTCCTACACTGCGATGACGTTCGGCGTTATAACAGAATCGAGTGAGTGTACGTGACTGCGGGAGCTATGTGTGCTAATTCTAGCATATGACATGTCTGATCTCGACGTAGACGGCGTCCGTCCGCGCTGGTTGTCGTTCGGGCTCTCGTACTCGAAGGTGTTTGCTGAGTATTTAAGGATGGGTTGCGCTTGTAAAACACGCGGTCAGTAACCGCTCACGGCGTGACCCTGACTGCTGGAGGATGTGCTTGGGTGTCGGGATATGCTGGCGCAAAGCCGTGCTTATTCTGAAACCAAATTGTGAAGCGAATTCTCAAAGAAGTGCTTTCATTCGTGTATAGCCAGTGCCTATTGCGAAGAGGTTCCCGCTTCCTTCTACGTGAAAATTTATTTTCGTTGGGAGATTTGAACGAAACACTCGTGGCAGATGTGTGTACAATAACGGTGTGTTGAACAAAAGGTGGTTTTAAATACAAATAAGCAGTGTGTATGCTTTGGTTATTCCCAGAATCCCGGATCACTTCTCCCCGCCTCTTCACTCCAGTTGATAGCCACACTCGAGGAAACGAAGGTGTCGCTTGGTCTGGCGCCTCACAGCTCGTGATGGGAAAATCAACAGCGCCGTTCGTCCAGTCAACCGAACGAGGCAATCGGTCCTACATTTCCTTTGGTTGAAGAAGACGACGTAGGAAAAGATGTGAGTGGCACCCACGCAAAGGAGCGCAAACCAATTTCGTTTGTTGTTTAAAAGAGGCTCACGTGATCTTGTGCTGCAAGTTTGTCGCCAAGTGATACGTTACAAAAGGTACTGTTTGCAAGTTGTGTTTTGCACGATAACGGCAAAAAACTTGGTTCCTTACCATGCCTGTTTCATTTGTTGTTTTGTTGTGAGCCTTCATTATGTCCGTGTGAACTCGTTATTGTGTAGATTTTGCAACCTTTTTCTGCAATTTCATTTCCTCATCATAATATCACGTTCCGCTTTTCAGAAACCGTTTTTATTGTGCTCACGCTGAACAGGAGCGACAGCCTAGCAAGTCACAAGTCTGATGCCTCCAGCCGTCACCACTTTTTTATTTATTCTTAATCATAAGGAATAAAGATTGAAACATGGTGCCGATTTCTGCAGTTTATTTTGCACCATATGACACTATGCACATCAGTCACACATTTTAGTTGGCTATACAGTCTATACTCATACAAGCGTGTACGTACATGAGGAATACCTGAACTTCTTAATTGGAAATCACAGACCATCTTTTCGCGCTTTCTATATTACTTTGCTGGAAAGTATGCGTTGTTTTGACGAGTTTTATTAAAATAATGCTAAAATTCAACTATTCGTTTTTTGCAGTCGCTGGGCAGAACGGCAAGTATTGTTGGACTTGCCTAAAATGAGTACTTCCCTATTTTCAACAGCAATCGCGCAAAGCTAGAGCAAGGGTGGAATGAGTAGCTTAAAATACTTGTGGAGTCGCTTGACGCTTCGGTGTGGGTCACCTGATCCCCGTAGGAGTGTTACCGACAAGAGTCGTCAGACTCCCTCATAAGTGGTGACGTGATCCTTCGGATAAGAGTCCTTCCACTCTTCCTACAGGGTCAGGGAACTCTCCTAGAGCGCGCCCACTCTGACCCACAAAGAGAGTCACCGTGACTCTTTAAAGAGAGTCGTATACGTGGCAAGTCAGAACTCTCCGAAAAGAGTCACCTATATTCGTTTTTTTTCTTAGAGTGTATTTGACGCGAAGAGGCAGGAAAAGTGTTCCACACTCGCCGTCATGGCTACTAGCGGCGCTGATTAACACTACTATAGGTAGTGTTTCCTGTAGTAAGATAGATTTAATCGAAGTAGAGGCATTAGGCCAACATTAAAAAAAGAAAAGCAAAAGGAAAAAGATTTTTTTTGTCGAGCCTCGTGGCACACTTGTCACCGCCCCATTATAAAGGGGACGCTCATAGCATCCATCCATCCAGGTTGAAATGCGCATATATACCCCATAAAGTAGACAGGGCGATATCCGCCGACGTAGCTCAGTGGTAGAGCATCGGAAACGATATTCGACGGCTGCAGGCCCTGCCGTAATCAATACCTGCATACTCCTATTATCATAAAAATATAGCTATATGCAAGTATTGTACATGGGCATATCTAGGTTCCGAAGTGTCTGTCATGGAAAAATGTCCAAAAACCCAAAAGAGAAATGCGCCCACTGGTATTGCGCTTCATCGAAATATGTGTCATCAGTTCACCTCTCCGCCCTAGTTACTTAAGTTCTCCATATGTATTTCTCGCGCATAGTCATGTACAGACCAGAGTTGTACACTTTTGTTAAATTTAGGCGGCTTAGCTTTGGAAGTTCTTCAGTGGAATGCGCCAGTGTTATTCGCAAAGTGTGGTTCAATGACGACGGCGATGCGCTTTGACGACGCGGCACGAGAAGAGACGGGACACGTCGTCGTCATGTAGAACCAAGTGAGTGCGCTGTGGTTTAATGTCCGTTTCAGTTGATCGTAGCTTTGCAGCTGTATCACATTAATATGTGACACGGTTATATTTGTACTCTAGGTACTTAATTCGTTCGCAGTTGGCTCGTATTGCTGTGCAGTGCTGCGCTGTGCAAGGTTTGTGGCCATAAATGTGCTCATTCCTGGAAAGTGAACCCAAGAGCTGTATTATATCGGTAATTGGACGCTTATAATAAATATTCTGTCAGTCTTCGGTCTCTGTGCTGTGGCAGTGCATAAACAGGAACTCTCAAAAGTTCCTTTTTTGGCACTGTAGTTCCGGCCAGAAATTGGCCCCTTCAACGCTTTTATTCGCTTCCAAATTTTGAAAATGCATTCTTGCAAGAATGTAAGCATGGCTTCCATTCTTGACATTCTGTGTTTTGATCATTTAGAATTGAAAAAGAAAGCTGCAGAGGCAAATGTTTTGGCTGCAATGGTTACTCCCACTCGATACCACAAGTAATCCCAAGAGAGGTAATCTAAAACGCCCCAGATTCACGCCGAAATTTAAAAAGGAAACGTTAAAACAACGCGCTCACGTTACTATAAAATACCCCCGCGTTTCCCCTTGAAAACGCCTGGACGGGCGGTAATATACTGCTCTGATTACACCGCAAATGCTCCCACGTAGGAACTCGCATTGTGTCTTTCACTGAGGCACAATGGAAGTTAACTTTGTGCCGGATCTACGCCCTATATAAGCCCTTCTTCTATTTACTCCCATTCTGTGGGCATAGAATGATGCACAGATGGGAGTGTTGTAGAGAACAAGCTACGAACTCCCACCTGGGCGTTTTTCTCTTTAGAGGCTCCATCGCGCTCCTTTGTGCGGAGATGTGAACGCGCTATAGCTACGCGACTGCTTCGAGCGTTCACTTCATTTTGGCGAGGGTCGTCCACATTTAACACCTCATTAGTATTCGATAGCGAAAAAAATGATGCATAAATCGTAAAACTATTCATGCGCTTATTGCAACCATTATTACACGTCATATAACGAACATTTTCCTCGTGAAGTAGAATAAACGTTCTAGTTTTACCGGCTTGAATACTAATGGGGTGTTCACCTTTGATGCAGTCGACCCCGGCATAGGCAGTGTTAGGGGCTACAAGGTTTCATCGCCCCTTCTTGACCGTCGAGTCCAAAGGGCAACATGCTTCACAATTCGTAACGCATCGAATTGCACAGCGCGGAATACAGTACGAAACACTTGAAGAAGCACTTTCCGTTTTCTCACAATGGATGAAAAAAAAATGAAGGGATGGCGTGGCTCTCACAATCGCCTGCCTTTGGTCCCTGGCTCTGCGGGAGTAAAGGTGAGCAATTAACAGTGCTTAAAGTGCAACATCAAGGGCCGAAGGCCGCCATTACCATAACAAAACCTGCGTGGCCATAACTGTGCTCTTTAACGAACGACGGGACAGGTGAGTAGACGTATGGGGCAGACTTCGCGACCCCCCTCCCCCACCGTGCGCAGGACGCCTGCGCCGCGAAAAGTGGGCCAAGCAAACTCCTGTAGAAAGAACGCCGTTAGAAGTGGCTTAAATTTGCTGACGTTTTCTGTGGTGACTTGGCAAAGCACCTGTTCCGTTTCTAATCACTCACAGGATAAAATCCCTCACGACGTAAGTACAGACAGGCCTTGACGATACGAGCGTACGATCATGCGGTGTTAGAAGGTTCGTTAATTCTTCAGTGCCACAATTTTGTTCCTGATATTCAGACAACAGGTTATTATACACGCGATTGCGCCCTTTCGAAACCCTCTTTCCAAGGGCGTCTAGTATACATATAGAAAAAATTTTGTTTAATTTCTGCAGTGTTATGTGGAATGAAGTTCGGAAGTCTAAACAACAGGAAAATGTTTCGAGGAGGAGTGTGTTGCTACACACTGCACCCATTCGCCGAAATTCATAAGTGAAAAAATACTAAGCTGTTAACAACTCATTTACATTTGCCTGGCAAGTTCAGCCTGAACAGACTGTCGCATTCCTGCCGCGAAAAAGAATGACTACCGCCAAATACAATTAAGCCCGCCACCGCAACCTCGCTTTCCTTGTTTTGTTTTCATTATCAACTCTGCATGTCTAAGCGATCGCAAATATACCCCACACGCAGCTATGGCAACAAAAAAAAAACATAAACACACCTTCGCGACGCCCACAAGAGCAACTTAGCGGTGGTTGGGATACCTTCGTTGTCGAGGGGCACGCGAAGCAACGCAAGCAAGAAGGGAGCAAAAAATTCGAGGCGAGCAGCTGTCCTCCGGGAAATACCAGCCAAGAGGCGGCGGAACCAAGTAGAAGCGCTTCTGCTTCCTGCTTCTGCTGCCAACAACAGGCGACGCTTATTGCGTTTCCGCCGCGTCTCATACCACTTTCGCCGTGCACTATCGTCGATTTTCTTTTTCTTCTCCTTCTTCTGCTTTCATTCCAGAACACCGGCAAGTGTGCGTTTCAGCAGCAAGACCCTCTGTGTGCTTGTTTCTGTATTCGAGTCGTTCCTTCCGAGCGTGCAATACTCGGTTCGTTACGCCTGCCCTTTGAAGCCTTTTTTTTTTAGCCTTACTGAAGTGTCTTTTTCTTTCTAGTGTTTGTGTGTACTTTATATTCGCCGCTTCTATGGAGTTTTGCTTCCTCGGGGCCTTCTGGGCTTTCGTCGCCATCATTCCAGCCTGTAGTTGCCGCTGTTTTTCCGAGTCCTTCCAATTTTTTTCCTTTTTCACGGGAACCTCTTGCAGCCCGTTGTGCTTCGTCGGGGATGCAGGGGTGCCTCGTGCTGCCCCCAATTGCCGCGAGTTTCGCCTCGTCACGGCGTGTCCAAGTCACATAGGCCCACGCGGGCGCGATAAGTTTGACCGGTGTATTTATCGCACCATGCGGTCTCTGAGTGTGCAGAAGATTGGGCTTTCGTAAGGCGATTTCTATGTGAAGCGTTCGGCGCGTTACATCTGGGATGGAAAGCTTATATTAGACGTAACGTATGTCGACCACATCTCAGGTGAGCATATCATTAATATTCAAGTCGGTAAAACTAGAACGTTTGTTCTGCTTCCAGAGGCATGTTATATGACGTCAAATCATGGTAAACACAATAATAAATTTTCCGAACTACGTATTAAACATAAGCTTCTATGAGGTTTTGAATAATAATGAGGCGTTTACCTTGGATGAACCTGTGCTCCACGAGCACGGCTGATGAAAAAGCCTGCTTGGAACATTCCTCACATTTCGCCACCTGCTGCGAGCATTACGAGCTTTGCCAATGGATCATTTTCAAAAAACTTAATTAGAGCGCAACAACACGACACATTCACACACACACACACACCCACACACCCAGGCATCAACCATGTACAGCGCTGTACGGGTTGTACGTGGTAGGAGCGCTGTACGTGGTTGATGCCTGTGTGTGTGTGTGTGTGTGTGTGTGTGTGTGTGTGTGTGTGTGTGTGTGTGTGTGTGTGTGTGGTTGCGCTCTAATGAAGTTTTTTGGAAATGATCTACCAACTAGCCCAACAACAAGTTCTTTTGCCAATGGAGCTTTGCCAATGGACCCAATTTTGAACAGACTGTTATAGTTGACATGAATAAGTCCGAAATCACTAGATTAGTAATCGAAGCTGAACAGATAGACTATTTCGGCGAAAGTTGTGTTTACAAAACGTCACTGTTCTTGAGCAAAAAGGAATTAGACTACCTGCGCATGTGCTAAGGTCTGTCTGGTTGCCGGCGATCCAGAAGCTGTCAATTTCGTCGTAGGAAGTTTTCAGCCCTGCCATGTTGTTGACTGTACTGCTGGTTTTTCATGTTAGATGCTAGTGGTCACGTGAATGTCGTGTGCAAAAATAGGTATGTAAGCCGGCTTGGTGATTCAAAATAAACGTTTTTGTTGTCAGTAGCGCCAGAGTACGTGTGTCCTTCTTCCCTTCGTCCTTGTCTTTTCGCGCCCACATCCAAGAAACATGACAGACCAACAAGCCCGCATCGCTACCCTCGGTTTCAATACCTTTATATTATGTTTCTGTTCAACAAAGAAAGAAAAAAATTGGCCGCGTATCTGCGTGCTCCGCTGCAAATGCCGTGTAAAGACGATAGAGGAGGCGCTGCGTCTACGCTGCATGAGATATGGACGTCATCTTGAAATACATCGGGAAACATGAGCTTGTGCAGAGGGTTTCCTTCCTCCGTGGCAGAGGGCGTTCGTCGGCGCGCATAGCATGGCATTTTCAGCGCAGCCGCAGCCGCAGGTTAAGAAACTAGGGTCTTTAGAATTATGTATCTATGTATTTTCTATAAAAGGAACGCACTCCCTCATGAAGTGTGCTTAACTGGGCTGGTTGGTACATGATTAAGGCGAGAGCAAACAGCGCTAAACGCGGGACGGAGAAGAAGAACGACAGTGTCTGTCGTTCGTCTTCTCCGTCCCGTGTTTAGCGCTGTTTGCTCTCGCCTTAAACACCACCTCATACTTACCTAGTGATGTTGCGCCTCAGATATGCGTAATATTTACTTTTTGATCGACAATGTTCACAAGTAAGAACAGCCGTACCACTTCAAGATGGGTGGGCGGTAAGCAAGTGGTTCAACTTTGGCCGGGTGGCTGAACCGGGTGACAGACAGACAAGCAGAAAGACAGACAGACAGACAGACCAAACTTTCTGCGTTGAAGATGGCCAAGAAAGACTATCGTCTTTAAAAAACATCACCGCCCAAGCAACGACGGTTAACCAGTGAAGGTGTTTAGCTAACCCCGACGGCGCCAAAGTGCCGCTCGAAAAACACCCGCTGAAAGCCCCGGCGAACGCGTCCCCGCCAATGCCTCGTTGACGCTGCTCTGCCTGCACCGCCGCGAACTCGGCTCGCCGTTGTCGCTTGCGTTCGATTTCTCGAGTTAGCTCGGCGTTGTGGTTAGCAGCATCCACCCGCCATTGGCGCTTGCTTTCCGCTTCGCGATTTGGCGCGGCTTGGCAGGCTGCCGGACCCTCGGTACGCTGCTTGCGCTTGGGCACACGGGTCTGTACTTGTGCCCGGACTGCAGCATCGGGCCATGACTTATCTCACAGTTCTGCTGTCGGCGCTGTTCTTCAAAAGTTGTCTGCTGTTCGGCAGCTCGTACGATCCGTGGCCTGCCCATGTTGAAGTTGAACCTGCTGCGCGGGAGCTGAACGACGTCACTGACGGCGCTTCCAATGGAGAAGTTTCTAGCAACATGAGGATGGACGGATTTTCGTTTCGCCTAGCCATACGCAGCTTCGCTCTGACCTCTTTCGTGAGCATTCGACAAGAACAGCTGCTTCTACACGCGCATGTATCTTCTGAATGAGACAATGGCCACAACAACAAGAAAAGAATAAATGATATATATCTATAAAATAGCAAGAACACTTACATCTACCCACGGTATCGTTAAAATTCGAGGAGCTTGCATTGAGTCCCTCAAGGCTGGGGCACAGCAAACCTCTTCGGCAATCGCCTGGTTCTGGCGTGACTAGCGCTACGTGCATTCACACGCCGATGCACCAAGTGTTGACGTGATCACATTGTAAATCACGAGTATTGACTAGGTATCGATAGAGCTCGATTGATTATCGCGTGGCAAGCAGCACCAAGAAGCTTGATAAAAATTTTTTTGTCTTTCTTTCTCTCTCGATTTCTCGCTTCTTTGTTGCTCTCTCCCTTTCTGTCTCTGCTTTTTTCTGTCTTTTATCTCTTTCTCTGAAAGAATAAGCGCTAAAATTGACGAGCACACAAAGAGGAGAACAGACAAAGGACTGGCGCCAGTACTTTGTCTGTTCTCTTTGTGTGCTCGTCAATTTTAGCGCTTATTCTTTCAGAGATCTTGGATAACCAACTAGCCCAACAGTCTGTTCTGCTGAAGTTATCTCTTTCCATCTTTTTTTCTCTTCTTTCTCTCGTTTTCCCTCTCGCTCGTTCTTCTCTCGCCCATCAGAGTTATTGCATTCCACGCCGGACTAATGTGCGCAGCGGGAGAGCGCGCGCCGGCATCATGATGACTGTTCCTCGCCTACATCGGCAAATGGAGCATAACAGCTTTTCTCAACAGACGTGGTCTGACATATGGTATACGAACACTGCGACAAGGTGGCTGTTTCGACTGACATACTTGAGAAGGAAAACCCTTTTTTTTGAGTACACAAGACAGGACAGTGTAAGCTGCTGTCCTCTCTTCTGTTCGACCATTCTGCCCACTAAAAAAGGTTTTTCTTGTGAAGAACGCAACATATTAAGCCACACCAGACGTGCTTAGCTTATGGCGATGGCGTAGCGCTGCTGAACACGATGACGTGGGTGCGATTCTCAGCCGGTGCACGCACATAAAGCCGCACAGTGTGGAAAAGAAAATGAAGACGTTCGTACTTGGGGTGTGCTTCAAAGGAAACTGGGTAGTAGGAATTACTTCCTGCCCCTTCGCTGTGGAGTTGAAAAACGTGCATAATTTAATGTTATGATCATTTGAGAATGTTTCTCCGTCAGAGCCTGCCCCGTTTGAGGGCGCAGTGTCCATATGTTTGCTCGCAACCGCACCTTCTATCAACGAGTATGCCCTTCCTCGGCAGGGGTTGTTACACTGTATTCGGCATCCAAGAGCACGCACGACTGCGCGCCTATCGTAGCGCCAAATGTATCAGACTTCTGGCGCAAAATTTCGCTGGCATGAATACCTTCTTTTTATTGCAATTCAATTCAATGTCTCGACAGGCCAGGAGGGAGGAGCAAAAGCATGTGGTCCCCGCCCCCACATACACTCCGTACAACGAGTCACGTTGTTCTTAGAACATATTGCTCCTGTGCGTTGCGTTGAAGCAGTACTCTAACAAAGAAGAAAAACTAACCTGCATATACGCAATATGAGCATAAGTCGGTAATACACGCATATTTTTATAACGGTCACGATATATCTGCTCATAAAGCACACAAGTATGGATGCACAATGCTCTCTAAACTCAAACCATATACATATAATGACACCACGCGTTGTTAATCCGAAAAACGGCAGGAAGGGGGCTTGCGATGAAAAATCCGTAAACAGGGAATGGGTGCTCGAGCCGAAATTTCGACAAGTGGACTTGTCTTCTTGAAGGCTTGAACTGTTCCAGACTTCAAGAAAAGTTCACTTGTCGAAACGTCGGCTCGAGAACCTACCCGCTGTTTACGGATTCTTTCATCCCACACATTGTTTTATAGCACATAGAACAAACCCTAAATAAGCATAAGGAAAAACATAGTTAAACTTGGCAAAAAACAGTGCCAAATTGAGAGAGGACACAAGACGAAGAAGGCACGACAATAGCGCTGACTTACAGCTGATTTTATTTTGACATGTGGGCACACATATATGCCTTAACAGCCAAACGGAAGTCCTGTATATGTAAATATATAGGGAAAACAGGCAGATGTCTTAATGAGTGACTGAAGGAGCATAACTACAATGTAAATAGAGCAATTAGTGGCCACCTAGGCCTCCATTGCAGAGATTGTGGCTGTAGACCAAGCTTTTCCGAAACAAAAGTTGTACCAAGAAACAAAGATTATAGAGCTAGGGAAATTATCGAAGCTGCAGAGGTAGAACGTGTTAGGAATAACTGTGTGAGCATGCCATCTCTAACCCTGTCAATGAAGGAAATGGATTTTTTGAACCGAAGGTGATATGTAGAGAACGTGCTTGTGGCGCTCAGTGATGAAGCACGTCGATGAGATAGGGGCACCAGGGAACCATGTTTGGTTTCCTTCTTTTTGACTGGTAAGGTATATATGTGCCCACATGTCAAAATAAAATCAGTTGTAAGCCAGCGCTGTTGTCGTGCCTTCTTCCTCTTGTGTCCTGTCTCAATTTGGCACTGTCTTTTGCCAAGTTTAACCATGAACCAACTAGCCCAAGCCTCGACCATAAAAAACATATGCATCATCAATATACAATATTTCTTAGCTACCTCTAAAGTTACCGGAAGGAAAAATGTAATTCAGTTGTAATTAATAAGCATTTAATTTTCTTTTTAAATGCTCACGAGGAGCACTGATAATTACCTTGGTCGTCTGTTTTCTTTAATAAATATATACCTTGATATGAAAGTGTTTTCCGTAGTTGGCTATCGTTTATTGCGGGTGGAGCTGTGAGTGTCGGAAGGAGTACATTACGGAACCATTCTGACTGATATGACGGTGCAGGAGGATCGAAAGGTGGGCCAGTTGGTAATTCATTTTTTTCGTTCAGTTCGCTGAACGAAGAAAATGATATGACGGTAAAGCTCGTGAGTCAGTTTTTAAATTTCGGCATGAATAATTCCCACTAAAAGCGCCGCAGTTTCGAGCTCTATTGTGGACTCCTGCAGTCATATGAGTCGCGAATAGTTAGATCTGGTGATACTACTCCAGGCAGGCTCCATAGCAGAGCCTTGAATAAAAAAGTGCGTTATAAAGCTATGTTCTTACCAAATCCGTACAAAGAGCGATCTTTTGTGTGTGGTTCCTACTGCTGTTGATGTAACATTAGGGAGGTGTCTTAAACGTGTTTGGAAGCGAGCCCGCTGGTAAGGATTCTTTTGAAAAACAAAACAGCGCTACTTTACACACGGACAACGGAATAACTCTTGAGCACGGGCGCTGACTGCCAGCAAAGCTTTTATGGTGCATGCACAAATATATAGCTTATGAAAAGGGAGGGGGGCGGGCGGTGAGTGAATAGGAAGACAGCCTGCTATTGGTCGTGGTTCTGATGTAAAATAAATAATTCTTACAGATAACGAATTATGCCTGAAAGGCAAGCCTTTGTTGCAGTCAGAAATAAGCAATGTATCATGGCTCTCCTATGGCTCTGAATTACAACTGCTTTGGGCGTTACGACAGGATAATAGTAACTAATCGAAATGGTGAGTTCTAAGCTGTTCAGAATGTCTTCAGCGTATTTTAGTCATCGGATTAACAACTGTCCCGCAAACTGCATTAACGTTTCTTTCCTCAGTTTCGCAAGCTCATCGGCTGTTACGGCTGATAACACTGAAAGTCACCATTCGAAGAGAGAATTTCGGCATGTCGAGCCCGCATTTAAGAGGAGTCAACCGAAGCAAGTGCTGGGCCGAACGCGCGCAGCGCTCTACCACTTGAATGAGAGGAGACTAGAGGAGGAGAGTAGCGCATGCGCCGCGAGAGAAGAAGCGAGAACGCAGGAGAAGCGCAAGCAGGTGCTGGGAGAGAAGTGGAAAGAGTAACGCGCAGCTGTTGGAGAGAGAGAAGGAGGAGAGTTGCGCACGCGTAGTGTGAGTGCGGACTACCAGACCGTGGGACATACCCCCGAGCAAGAGATACTTGGCATCTAAAAGTCAGTTTCGCCGTAAGTGCGAACCAATGAATGCGATAGAAACAAATTGGAATCTTTCACGAAGAACAGCAAACAGCTCGTAACTTGCAGCGCGCTGCTCAAGCACGAAGGACGCACTAAAGAACACATTAAGGACAGGCGCGAACTAACAACCGTCCCAGCTCGACACTCGCAGGGCGCTGCTCAAAGGACGCACCAAAAGAGCGCACAGCACGAGCGCGAACAGCTCTCGCAGTTTTTGCTTTGGCTCTTCAAGCTCACTCCTTTCGCAAACGCAGCTGCTGCAGCGAGAGAAGTGACCTTCGTGCCGTGTACAGCTGCCGCGCAAACTTTGCAGTGAGAGCGCAAGACGTACAACCCCCCCCCCCCTCAAGAGATAAGCGCGCTACCACGGGCGACCACGCCCTGTATGTCAAAGTACAAGTTAAAGGCGCGTATCTCAATTTAAAGCGCGCCCTTTGCGCCATCTCGCAGGGGCTAGAGAACACGCTGATGCACCTCCGAGCTCTGCGCACAGCCAGTGGTAAATGGTGTATATAAATAGCTCACCGTTAGTATGCGGGAGAACGTGTGCTGCGTGGCGAAGTTCTTTAGCGCAACGGGCTGCTGGGCGAGGGGTCGCAGGTTCGAATTCCCGGGGGCGCGCTTCGGAAAAGATTTCTTCTGAATTACGCTTTTTTATGGTTTTACGTATATACACATACAAATACATATACGGAACATAACAGCGACGGACGACGGCGACGGTAAAAACCCGCCGAGAGTGTGCATATAATTGCTATCACAATAAAACAGATGCGTATATCATTAAGATAGACGGAGGAACCTGAATTCCTTATGAGAAAGGATGAGTGATGGGGCACTAACACAGTTCGAGCCTGTGCAAATCATTGCAAAAGATTAAAAAATTTCCCGGGCGCTATTGTCTTTTACTCACCCACAATCTTGGTTTATGGAGCAGAGGTGAGCAACCGCAAGTGGCACAGTGAATCGCCAGATTACCTCCATGATTGTTCCGCATGTCGTTCGCGTGTTCCCGCAGGAGGTCGTTGAGGCAGGTTTGGCCTACGTATGTTCTTCCGCAAGTTTTGGTAATTTCGTACACACCTACGGTTTGCATTCCACAAGGGGCGAAACGTGGTTCTTCTCAGAGAAGTTGTAGTCCCACTGGCTCCCCTTTTAACGTTTGCACAAGGGCCCTAGTTTTTTGGGACACGAGAAAAGAACCTGTATACTGGCACGTCGTGCAGCCTTTTTGATTTAGTGGGAGACTGCATGCACGTATGGGATGACCGCTAGCTTTGACTTGTCAAGTCCAGGCCGAGCTTTTATCTTGCTCGACTTGAGCTCTTGGACGGGACCTTCTGGCAAGGACGTGGGGGGGGGGGGGGGGTTCGGGAAACCCGCTCGTTCTGAGGCGATCCATCTGTTCACAAAAGCTGCGGTTGACTTCATGGTGGCAGGAGCGGGTGAGGGCATTCTTGAGGCCTCCTAGTGCGATGGCGCACTTGCCGATTCGGGAATGAGCTGAGCAAAATGGCAGTAGCTTCCTCTTCAAGCGCAGTGCGTACAACCAGCAAGTGTGGCTGAGGTGGAGCTTTCGGGTCGAGAAAACGGATACAGCCGTCGACTGGAATTTCTTTCGTGAAGGAGATGCCTCAGAAGATAGACTGGAAGGCGCTGAAAGTTCGCTAAATATTTTCTGGTTGGTCTTCTGAATTTTTGCTGAAAACTATCAAGAAGTCGTCCACGTAGCGAAACACTTCTGTTGAGCCAATGGAGGCGAGGTGACGGCAGTCTTGGCGGCTGCCTGTCATAGTGTGGCAGTAGCGAGTCACTGAATATAGGGGCGATACAGGAACCGATACACACTCCATTCTTTTGCACACACATATGCTCACTGTGCTTGACGACCGTGGAACTAAGGTAACGGCGTAGCTCCGGTTTGCGTCCAACAAATGCGAAGAAGCTCGCAATTGAAATTTTCGAAGAAGCTCGTATTTCGAAGGTGGCCGCCTCGATCGAGGGCTCAAAGGAACTTTGCTTGTCTGCCTTGTTCACCGCAAGGACCCATAAGAAAGGCGCCCATTTCAGGGCTATTCTCTCAGAAGCCGGTACTCGGCATCGCTCTCTAGGGTCCTATCCGCAAAAGTGTCTGTCCTGGTTAGAAGTTTTTCAGCCGTTCCTGGTCCACAACTCGTCTGAGGTGTCCCAGTAATGGTATGTCTTTTGTCTTTTCGTCCACCTTACTTTCTTCACATCTATATCGCAGTTATTACAGTGCACCTAAATCAGTACAATTAACGTCCCCTACACTTCCTTGGTTTCATTATCTGCTGGCTTTAGGGGTGAAGCTCCTTATGCCGTGGGTCTGTTCATCCTCCGTTTGTAGCGTTGTAGTAGCCACCTCTAGCTCGTGAGAAGCGCGCGTTCTGGTATGCAGTAGAAGACGACGTTGACGAGTGAGAGTCTCGTGCGTGTTCGCCTGTGTGGCATTCTTTCTTCTTTACTGCGCGCGTTCTGGTATGCAGTAGAAGAAGAAGACGACGTTGACGAGTGACACTCTCGTTGCGTGTTTGCCTGTGTGGCGTTCTTTCTTCTTTACTACGTCTCGTGTTTTCAACGACACCCGAAGACAACATTTCAGAAGTAACGCGCCATGAGGCTCCCTCTTGGCACGCTTTCTCTTTAGCTCGGAGTCGCCAGATGGAAGACAAGGCTGCGGAACGGAGGGCACGGAAGGCGGCGGCAGCGCGCGCTCGCAGACAGAATCCTGAGGTCAGAGCCCGCGAGGCCGAAGCTGCACGTCGACGCCGCGAAGCAGATTCCGCCGTTCGAGCCCGCGAAGCCGAAGCTGCTCGACAAGCTGCACGGCTGTGGCGAGAAGACCCCGCCGTTCGAGCCCGCGAGGCCGAAGCTGCTCGACAAGCTGCACGGCTGCGGCGCGACGACCCCGCCGTTCGGAGCCCGCGGGGCCGAAGCTGCTCGACAAGCTGCACGGCTGCGGCCCGAAGACCCCGCAGTTCGAGCCCGCGAGGCCGAAGCTGCACGGCTGCGGCGCGAATCGGATCTTCAAAATGTGAAGGACCGTGAAGCGGCGTGAAAGCGCGCGTACCGGCAGGCAGAGCCCGAGGCTGTGCGAGCACATGAAGTGGCTGCAAAACGCATCAGGCGAGCTCTGCCCGAAGGCGCCGACGCGCGCTTCCAGCGGGACTTCCTTGATAACAGTTTCGGCCATAGTTGCGGTGTGTGCAACAGATTGCGGTTCTCACACAATCTAGTCACAATATCTTCCATCAAGAAGGACCACGCTCGCGCCAATGCCATCGCCGTGCTGCAGCGCGAGTTCGCTTCGCCCCACTCATCATCATTCACCACGTGGATATGCTGTGATTTTTTATTAATGTTCGTTCATATTCCGGCGCACCAACAAAAAGGTTATTTACGAGATATCTATTATGTTTGATGAAATCTACCTCAACAGAAAAATGATGTAAGTTCTTTTTAATACGTTTAACTGTAAATTATACAGACTACGCAAAGTGAAGGTGAACTAAGTACTTATTAACCGTTTTTCCTAATTTGCGTAAGTCATTTGATGCGAAAAATACATTGGTATCGTCTGCGTACGTAATTATCTCAGGCAAAGTAGGAATATCAACTATGTCATTTATACAGCAAGGAAAAGCTGTGCGCCTAATTTTTATGCTTACGGTACACCTTGTTTGATTTCCAATAATCATAATGGCGCTTTTTCTATACTGACAATTTGCTTCAGCTCCTTCAAATAATTAATAATAAGGCTTTATAATACTGCCGTGATGCCATATTTTTGTAATAATATCACGTGGCAATAGTGTCGAAAGCATTTCTAACGTCGAGAGAGAGAGAGAGAGATACAGCGCACTGGGGGACAGAGAAGGTGCACAACACGGGCGCTAACTCGCGACTGATTTTATTCGAAAAAAAAATGCTAATATAAAGGTACAAAAAAGGAACAGAAAACATATAATCTTTATAATCAAGTAACAGGTGCCGCTTAGGCATTGAAATTCCGCATCACTTAGCGCGACAGATGGGAGACTGGTATATTTTTCTCCCTTCCTTTGGATGCGGAACGCTTCGATGACTTCTCTTGCTATCTGTTGTCTATGACGCGACAGAATCATAGTGTCAACGAAGATTGGTGTGCAGCCGCATTGTTTGCAATGGGGAGTGAGTGAAAATGGTTTCGTGTCTGACAGTGAACGCTCATGCTCGCCAAGACGGATATTGACACACCTTCCACTCTGTCGAATGTATGGTTTTCCGCATGATAATGGGATTTGATAGGCGATGGCTTCTTTGCAATCTGTGTAGTCAAAAGTGTGGTTGATGCTGGATTTGCCGCGAACACACCCACTGCCTCGATTTGTGTGTCAGTGCTTTTTTGCACTTTTGCGCACATGGATTCCAGTTTGTGCGGGTAGGAAAAAACAACGTCAACGACATAACGTTCAGGCACGTTTTTCAAACCGTGAGCCACACGGTGAGTATGACCGTGTGCTTTTTGGCTCTCGTAGTCCGCCCTTCGTTGCCCCCCGCCTGTGAACCATTTGGCTTCAACCGTTTGCGCATCTTTTCGCAGGCTTGGGCAATGGTGTATTCCGGAAACCCGGCTTGCTTGAGTCTTGCCACCTGTTCACTGAAGCAAATGTGCAGCCCTCCAGACAAGATTTCTGCAAAGCAGAACTACCACAGGAAAAGGCCATGCCCTGTTTGATTATTTTTGAATGGTTTCATGTGAAATTCAGTAATGGTTTAAATGAACGTAGGTGATAGCGCCAACACACATGTGTAGGTAGAAAATCTATTTGGAGTCTAGGAATTGGAGTGCTCCTTCTGTCATAGTCTCAACCGTGAAATTTAGGCCCCTGTCGTTCTCTCTGCACACTTTTAAGATATTCACGGAATGTCGACATAGAATAAGTGACGCGGAGTTTCAATACCTAAGCGGCAACTGCACTTGATTACAAAGAATATATGTTTTCGGTTACTTTTTTGTACTTCACCTTTATATTAGCATGTTTTTTTTTCCCAATAAAAGCAGTTGCGAGTTAGCGCCCGTGTTGTGCACCTTCTTTTTCTCTGTCCTCGTCCCTCAGTGCGCTGCTTAAATCATGATGAATCCGTACAAACTAGCTCAACTTTCAATTCTCATGAGAGCTATAGCGTAAAGTTTTTCGGCTTGATGTTCTCCATTATTTTACCCTGGATTGTTTTTGAAAACCATACTGGCCTTTCGCAATAAGGTTGTGCTTTTCAACAAATGTACTCACTGTTTTTATTATGACATGTTCAAAATTTTCGAAAAAACAGGAAGGAGAGAAATGGGCCAATAGTTTGATAGGTCATCCTGCGTGCAGAAAGGAACTATCTTTAGTTGTTCGGGGGCCCGCCACGGTGGTCTAGTGGTTATGGCGCTCGACTGCTGACCCTAAGGTCGCGGGATCGAATCCCGGCCGTGGCGGCTGCATTTTCGATGGAGGCGAAAATGTTTGAGGCCCGTGTACTTAGATTTAGGTGCACGTTAAAGAACCCCAGGAGGTCGAAATTTCCGGAGCCCTCCACTACGGCGTCTCTCATAATCATAGCGTGGTTTTGGGACCTTAAACCCCAGATATTATTATTATTATTATTAGTTGTTCGGAATACAAATCGCATTCCGAGTAAGATGAAGAATATGTGACACAGCGTCAGAGAATAACGTGGCAATATATCGAGCAGGTTCACGGCTGATTTCATCGTTTCCAGCAGCTGCATTACACTTCAATTTCATTACAAACGTTCCCATTTCCTGAGTTGTGTATTTCGAGCTCTGTATTTGTTGAGTGCTCGGGTTTGTTTGTTGTTGAAAAGCATTTACTACGCTGCCTTCTTCACAGTTTTCGCCCTTGAATTTGGCAGCGTTTATAAAGTGATCGTTCACTGCATTTGCTGTATCTACACCGCGCAGATGCTTTCCGTTCATGATTATTGCTCCCGGCACCGCGTAAACCATTTTCCTGCAAGTGTTAATGACATTTCACTATTTCCTCGCTTCTTTTTAGAGTGAGCAGAGAAAATACTAAAGCGGACAAAACGGTGATGCTACAATTATTAAGTCAAGCAAACATACAGTGGCACAATTTTGCGGCGCTTCTATCTAATCTGGAACATTTATGAAGGCGTGCTCTTGTGAGGTGCAAACCTTATTTTCCAACAAGAAGACAGCTTTCTCGCGAGGGTAATCGCAGATGATGAATGCAAATTATAGGGCTGAATGTTGTAGACTTAGTGCGTACAACGCGAAAGGTAGATAAGACCGCTATATATATATATATATATATATAGAATGACAATTTTTGGAGGTGTCCGCTCATATGTTCTTTACAAATGGTGTTTCAAAAAATGTGTTCAAAATCCTCAAATATCAGGAAAATGTGATATGTGCTTGCGTTCTTCACAATTGCTTTTTTTTCTGTAGCGGCAGGCGTCTTAAGATGATTAAAGACATCATTTGGAACAGTAATAAAGAAAGTAATATTATTAACTTTTTAATTCGTGGATTAGGCGGTTATGTCCAATGAAAGAATTGAAGTTCTTCATTCGAAGAAGCCATCGCACCCTCGAGATATAGCAAAAGGCGGGCTCTAGTAATTTTTGTGACATAATGAAGTTGAAACAAACGCAAAGGCGAAACCGAAGCACCGATGAGCTCAACAAGGAGACGGCCAGAATGACGTCACTGTTCAAGACAATGATTGCACAGGTGCAGTTTTTCCGCGTTCGTTAACGCGTGTGCGCCATGCGTGCTATAATTGCATGCGCAGCTCGCACACACACACACACACACAACGAAGTCGGTTGATGGTTGATGTAACGGCGCTGGATGTCTCAGAAGAATAGGGCAGCTTCACTCTTGCTCATTTTTCGCCGTTGAAAATGATTCGCAATTATTGCTAGAAATGTAAATTGTTAAAATGGCTGATTGGACGAGTTGGTGATTCATGATACTTAAAATACGAGCGCGTAACTTAAACAGGGACTTCGCAAAACCTTGTCTTCCGAAGTCCCTGTTTAAGTTGCGCACTCGTATTATAAGTATTCCTAGAGACCGTTTTTCCAAAGTCTCAAAAGTGCAATGAGTTCTTCGCATGCAGGACTTCAATTCTCCCATTTGACATAAGCGCCTAACTCCACTAATTAAAATGTTAATTCATTTGACTTTCTTGATTATTGTCCCAAATGATGTCTGTAGCCATTTTAAGATGCCTGCGGTTACAGAAGAAGTAATTCTGAAGGCATTGAACAAATAACGCATTTCCTTGATTTTCGAGGACTTTGGACACATTTCTTGAAGCACCCGGCATATAGCCGTGTCAAGGCCATGCTGGTCTTTCGTCCTTACGCCAAAATCTATAATGACTGAATATTTATCTGGTTCCACGGAGGAGTTTGTACTTGATACGAGAAAATCAATAATCACCCCGCTTGAGTGTCACATAGATTACGACGTTCTTCACGCCACAATGGTTTGGGAGGCTCGAACATCTTCGTATGACATACATGTATGTTCCCAAAATATGCATCACCTAGGGAAAGACAGCATATAAAGCGAAAAAGAAAATAATCATATTGCCATTGTAAACGAGTGGGAAGAATGGCTGCCGCACCGTGCCTGAAATGTGAATTCTGGTCCCGGGCGCCAAAATTTCGAGTCAGCGAGCCCTCCGACCACAATCATCAGGGAGAAAAAAGAAAGAAAGAACTTTAAAAAAATCGGAACGTGGAACCCCAGCACTTGCACGCTTTCTGCGACTTTATATTACATGTGCTCCACGGGCGCAAATATGAGTTCAAAGTGTACTTACGCGGCGATAACGCCTTTGTTTGCTCCACGGTATAATATATTTATAGCTATAAAACATGCGCTGCGCAGTGCCGAGCGTTAATAACGCTCAACTCTTTGCCGAACGTCGAGACTCCCGCTCTCGTATACCGGGCTCCAGGCCAGGTGAAATGCGATTTATAGAGTGTGGAATTTGGCGTAGGCCGGGTCTTCGGGAGCATTCCTTCCATTTTCGAAGCGTGCTTACCGTGCGTCAGACGACGGTATCGTTGCGTCAGCTCACTCTGCATACTGTTCTAGTGCTGATGTGCCGTGACAAACACGTCTGCAAACGCCCTGTAGGTATACATCACTATATGGCTATCGACTGTAAGCCATTTCGTCCCTGCCATGGCAGGAATGCGCAATCGAAACTGAAAACCTATAGCTTCGTGCGTGTCGTGCGGAGGTCACTTTGCTCGCTGCAGCAGTCGTGTTTACTAAAGCATTGAGCTGCTAACTTTTTAAATGTGAAGCATTTCGTAGCACACTTTTTCCACTTTGAGAGTATCTATCTATCTATCTATCTATCTATCTATCTATCTATCTATCTATCTATCTATCTATCTATCTATCTATCTATCTATCTATCTATCTATCTATCTATCTATCTATCTACCCCGACTTCGTGCTTTCGTGGCCGCTTCGTTAATCTAATATCTACCAAAATTGGTATGGCATGACATGACTGTAAGACCAACAAAAATGACAGGTTTTAAAGCGAAAATTATGGTATGTTGTCATGTACGTGGTGATTTACCAGACACGCAATTTAAGGGATCTTGCGGCCGTGTCATTAATATGACATGTACCAAAATTGGTGTGGCATGACATGAGTGCACGACGAAAATAAAAAGAAAGTCACAGTTTCGCCGCAAGGGCGAAGCAATGACTGCGATAGCAAGAAACTAATGCTATACGAAGTGAGGCTCGCCAATGAATACTCTCAGTTTGAACAGCGCTCCTGTTGCAAAGGCGGCCGAAGCAGCGAAGGAAACTAGCGTGCTTCAAGTGTCGAGCTGTGACACTTGATAGTTCGCGCTCATCTTTTGCTTGTTCATTTAGTGGCGTCCCTTGAGCTCGAGTGACATTCGTACGCTCCGTAACATGAGCGCGGACACCACGGTGAAAGCTTGAAACATCCCTCTTCCCCTCACCACGAGAAAACCGCGCGAGCAGACAGCGGAAGGGCAAGGTTCTCCCTGTGCAAATAAAAGAAGAAGCGAACGAGCTAACCGACGACTTCTAAATGCGCCCGTCGCGCTCCTAGCGCCATCTCGCTGGTAATGAAGAAACGCGTATAAACGCCTGCCGTCTCTGAGTCCGTCCAGCGGTAAATGATGTGTATATAACGCTCGCCGTTAGCTACCTGGAGGATCTGCGTTTCGTGGCGTAGTGGTTAGCGCCACTCGCTGTGGAGCAAGAGGTCCCTGGTTCGGTTCCGCGCTTCGGAAGCATTTTCTGAATTATTTTTCTTTGGGGCTTATATATATATATATATATATATATATATATATACATAATTATACATATACGGTGCATGACGGCGACGGCAAAATCCAGCCGAGACTGTCCATATAATTGCTATCGCAATAATAACAGTTTGTAGCATGAAAATCACGATATACGGGTGACGTACGTCATGACACGACATGGACGCTGTCATATCCCGCGGGTGTTTCATTAAGTTGACAAAAACCAAAACCTGCATAGGATTATAGGAGTGTATGATGAACATAAATGACGGCTCATACTATAAATTTCTTGTTATACATGTCACGTACGAGATACTTTACATGATACGGTCTCCGTGCTGTCGCGGGCGCGTCATCAACTTGGCATATACTAAAAATCGCATGGCATGACATGGTTGTGCGAAGAACATAAATGACAGTTCATACCATGTAAATGATGCCGTGTAGGTCATGTATGACGCGATTCACACGATACGGTCTTCGTGCTCTCGTGATCGTTCCATCAACTTGGTATATAACAGAATTGGCATGAAGTGACCTTAGTGCATGACCAAAGTGAATTGTAGGTCATGACATTAATAGCAACATCCATGTCTTGTATGTCATGACATACATCACTAGACGCCATCGGGATGTCATGGTGGTTTGATCATCGTCCGATATGTTAAAATGTACGTCAAATTACTTCAGTGTATGACGAACACGAACGACAGGTGACCGCACGAAAGTTCATGACATTCCCGTCATCTGTATCATAAGATGAAAAAACACGAATCACATGATGCAAACGCCGTTGTGCCTTCGCGGTCGTTTTTAATGGTATGTAACGGAATGTACATGCATGCATGAATGCAGACAAACATGTTATAGCAAATAACATGTCATGACATTAACGCCTTAATTTGCCTCAAAGCCAAACAAGGCGTTGTATGGAGCTCCTCGCTGAGAGCTTCACCCCTGGCAGCACAGCACATTGGGCCAATATTGTTTACACGTTGGAAAACGATGGCCCAAGGAAGAGCCAATCAAGCCACTACAAAACCAATGTTGGCAAAGCCAGCCTATGAGGATGCCAACAATGGTTCATCATAGCCAGCCAAAGTACAAGATTGCCCCACGCGCTCATTTCTTGTTATGTTTTGCGTTACCGCGCCCTAACACGTGCTACTACTGCCTTGCCCAAGCCGCGAAACAATGTCTCGGAACGTTCCAGATTGTAGTAGATCATTTTGTTAAAATGGCGCACATGACGCGAAGTGTCTAGATTATTCCAGAGCTTGCGCGACCACCAGTGATAAGACTGGAAAGTTCGATGCGTGATGTGTAAAAGACGGCGGGTCCCAGCCATGAGCAGTTTTATCGACGGCCGACGTTTTGTTCGCTGCTACCAGGAGACAGTGTGTATCGCTGTAGTTTGACTTTTCGTTTCCCGGCCACAAGTTCGGCCAAATAAAAAGTTTCATCTTGGACACGCCGACTGCTACCTTCGTCGACGTCACGACCACGTGTCATCTGGTGGAGGTGCCTCCCGATCTATGTACCGAACACTCCCCTCCAACCGTGAGCCAAGCCCACACCGTCAAGGGGACATCGACGTCAACGCTGACCAGCGAGCCAGCGGCAGGCAGCAGGGTCTTTCACCAGAATACGGACCACTACCCGTCAAGAACAAGACCACGACGACGAAGACGACAGGCACCATGACGGCTGCTGTGTCACCTGAACGAGTCGTCATGAATCAGCCCAGGGAGCCGCCGACTTTCCGCGGATCGCCATGTGAAGACCCGGAAAGCTGGTTGTAAAAATACGACCGAGTTGCTCAATTCAACAACTAGGACTGTGACGAGTAACTTCGCCACGTGTACTTCGCCCTTGAATATAGGGTCAGGACCTAGTTCGAAAACAGAGAGGCCACCCTGACAACCTGGGACCTATTTCGCGCCGCATTCCTTGGAACCTTCGCAAGTGTCGCGCGCAAGGAAAGGGCCGAAACCCCGCTGGAAAGCCGTATACAGCTCCCAAACGAGAACGTCGGAATATACACAGAAGAAATGACCCGCCTGTTCCGTCACGTCGACCCTGCCATGTCTGAGGAGAAGCTCCGGTTCCTAATGCGGGGAGTGAAGCAAGAGCTGTTTGCGGGCCTTGTTCGCAACCCGCCAAGGAGTGTCAAAAAATTGCTTACAGAGGCCACAACAATAGGAAAAGCGCTTGAGATGCGGACAAGGCACACTCTAAGAACTAAGAGTGCTGGGCACTCTCTTTGGGAGAGTATATTCTTGTCCCATATTTAACTCTCTTTTCCAGAGTAAATCACCTCTTTTTGAGGCAGAGTATAGTAATGCCCCCAGAAAGGGTTATAGTCTAACTCCACCTAAACAGAGTAACATAACTCTTGCCGAAGCAGAGTAGCCGGACCCTCCGAAAGGAGTAGTAGTACACCTCAAGAAAGAAATAGGCAGAACTCGGGCCAAAATAGGGCCTTAAAATTGCATTTGAGAATTTATTCACGCGTAGATCGTAATGATGACATAACAACGAGCACTGCGACAAAAAAAAAAGCGTGAGAAAAAAAAACTCGCGCAAGTGAGGTTCCAACCAGCGACCCTCAGATTGTGAGTCCGTGCGCTAACACAATGACACACTCGGAGACTACAAACACGCCCATTTTCTTTCACGTTGTCACTGATTGCACTGACCATATCGGTGATCTGTCTTCATTTTCTTGTTTAGAAACGCCGGTTTGAGTATCTCCGTACTTGCGACAACCAAACACAAGGTAGTCCATTTGTTTGTTTTGTGCTTCCCGGTATCAGAACGTCAATCCGGCCCGTTTCTCAGCAAACAATATTAGCGTAACCCGCAACCAAGGATATGTGCGGCATTCGCATTGACCAGCTAAGCGGTTAGTCATTTCTGTGCAGAAAACGCTGTACTTCTGAACGGCATATTGAACACTTCAGTTTTCGTCACGCCCTTGGACATTATATAGTCATTATTGTACACTTTCCGCGACTACAGTCGTAATATCGCACTCTAGCCGTACGGACCATTTAGCTTAGGGCAGTGTACTCCGTGCGCGACGTTCGAGCGAAAAACGTGGATACTGAAATACGAAGAATTTAAAACCTTTCGAATCTACTTTCGATCGTCGACCGACTCGATGAGGTGATATTCGCTTATTTGACTGCACAAATCCAAAGCTAAAAACGCGGATATTAGGCTTTATTCCAGTGCCTTCCTGTACACTGAAAAGCACTGGGAGGCGCAGGTTTCCAATGCATTCCAGTACACTGAAAAGCACTGGGAGGCGCTGGAAACGCTGCTTTTTTTATTAATTGTCTCCAGCCCCGCGACAAATGCAGTGCTCTCTACTATAAATGCGTGTGCTTAATAATGAGTGGTCATCGCTAGCGGTATCCGGCACATCGATATATACTATATATGAGGAGCAGGAGTGTAACTGCATTTTACTCTGTCATGCCAGAAGAGTATACGGGCATTCCACTCTCTCAGATAGAGGTGGAGTATAAGCACATTTCACTCTCTCCTTTCGTACAGAGTGAACGTGCATTTCACTCTATGCGATGCTTTGTGAGAGTAAGAGAACGCTCTGAAGAGTAACTCGGCTTTCTTATTCTTGCGATACGCTTGCCAGTTTTTAGAGTGCAGTACAACCGCCGCTCACCAATAACCGACTACGCAGAAGTTCAAGCCCTCAGCAGCGACGACCTCCGCGAGACGATCCGAGCGGTCGCGCGTGAAGAGCTACGTAAGATGTTTCCTGAATCACAGCCTCGAGCGGACTCGATCACCGACATTGTCCGTGAAGGAGTCCACCAAGCGTTCGGCATTCCCGGACCACCGCAGCCTCATCCACAGGCTATGAGCTACGCTGCTGCAGCGCGTCGTAGCGCTCGCCCTCGGCGCCCACGGAAAGACGCCGCACCACCACAGTTCCGCCAGTTCGGCCGTCAGACGCCGCCTCCGCCGCCAACGACGCCATACCGCCCAAATGTCGGCCAGCGCAATACTCCGAGGAAGACCGACGTGTGGCGTGCCCCCGACCACCGTCCACACTGCTACCACTGCGGAGAAGCCGGCCACACCTACCGCCGCTGCCAGTACCGACAGATGGGACTGCGTGGGTTCGCCATTGACGCGCCGCGTCCACAGCGGGGTGAACGGCCACGTGACGTCGCGACTATCTGGCAGGAGCGCAGTGGAACTCCCGAGGACCTTCCTGCTCGCCGTCGCCAGGCCGCTAGGCCTCTCCCCAACGCCGACCATACACTAGCCCAACCAGGGGCCGGTCACCTAGCCCGTACCCTGGAAAACTAAGGGCAGCAACCGATGGAAGAGCGGTTGCTGTACGACGAAATACCGAAGATCCAACGCCGCCGACGACGACGCCGCGACAAAAATTGAAGAACACGCCGCAAGCCAAACGGACCCTTACGTCGAAACCTCGCTGCCCGAAGAAGACCTGACGACGCAACATCGAAGCAGCGCGACAAATCGACGTAGCCGTGACCCGACGCCGCGACCAAACCGTAACGCAAGACGACGAACCACCGATTTTGACGTGCTTATTGATGGCCACATCGTCACCGCACTGGTCGACACCGAAGCCGACTACTCTGTCGTGAGTGGCACGTTCGCCGCCAAGCTGAAAAAAGTAAAGACCGCTTGGGAAGGACCCGAAATCCGGACAGCTCGAGGACACCTAATAACACCAACTGGAATCTGCACGGCAAGAATCACGATTGACGGCCAGACTTCTCCGGCGAGCGTCGTAATCCTACAATGTTGTGCAAAAGATACCATCCTTCGTATGGACTTCTTAAGCCTACGCGGTGCAGTAATCGACCTGAGATCCGAGTCGAGAAAACTATCCGCAGACAAACCACTACCGCCGCACACGCAGCTGCACGCCTTGAATGTGCTGGAAGACCAAGTCACCATTCTCCCTCACTCCAGCGTCATCATGTACGTCGGCACTGAGAAATCAGCAGATCTGGAAGGCGTCATTGAAGGCGATCATCACCAGTTGATTAACCGCGAGATTTGCGTCGCAAAAGGAACAGCCGAGCTGGGGAGAGGGAAAGCAACAGTGATGCTCACAAATTTTAGCAACGAGTATAAGCACGTAAACAAAGGCACGGCAGTCGCCTACATCGAAGAAACTGTGGAAGCCACCAATGCTTTCGCCATCGCCGCTTCTTCCGAGCCCACACCGACGAACCAAGCTCCTCAACCAGCTTTCGACGTCAATCCTAGCCTTCCGAAGCATATGCAAGAACAGCTCAAAACCCTGCTCTTGCAATAGAAGGACTGCTTTTCATCGTCGTCACGGCAGGCACCTGTCGGAAAACATCGCATCATTACAGAGGAATGTACCAGACCACAACGTCAGAGCCCGTACAGAGTTTCGACGCTAGATCACGAAGCCGTAAAGAAACAAGTCGACGAAATGCTACGCGACGACATCATCCAGGCATCCAAGAGTCTGTGGGCGTCACCTGTGGTGTTAGTGAAAAAGAAGGACGGAACCCTACGCTTTTGCGTCGATTATCCCCGCCTGAACAAGATCACGAAAAAGGTCGTGTACCCTCTCCCACGAACAGACGACACCCTGGACCGACTCCACAACGCGAGGTACTTTTCTTCAATGGACCTCAAGACCGGCTATTGGCAAAACGAAGTCGACGAAAGAGACCGAGAGAAGACTGCCTTTATAACGCCAGACGGCCTCTTCGAGTTCAAGGATCAAGCCTTCAAGGATCAAGCCGATATTCCAGCGCGTTATGGACACAGCACTGGCTGGGTTCAAGTGGCAGACATGCCTCGTGTACTTGGACGGCGTCACTGTGTTTGCCTCAAACTTTGACGAACACCTCCGCCGCCTTGACGCTTTACTTAAAGCAATCATGACCTCTGGCCTCACCTTTAAGCCTGAAAAGTGCCGCTTTGCATACTAGGAGCTACTGTTCTTGGGTGACGTGATCAGCAAGTCCGGAGTGCGCACAGACCCTCGGAAAACAGCAGCCATCGCTGCCTTCCCGTCACCCACTGACAAGAAGGCCGTACGCCGATTTCCCGGCTTGTGCGCCTATTACATTCGTTTCGTCAAGGAATTTTCACGGATTGCCGAACCAGTGGGGCTCTTCGGTTTTACACTTCTGCCTACCCGCGGGCTGCCAGAGCCAGCCAGAGCGCGCTCGTTTTTCTTGGGTTGCTCCGTCCCTCCGCGGCGCACTTGCGGTTCGCGTTCTTTTTTCTCGGGTTGGACGGTTCTGGCAACCCGCGGGGAGCCCCAGGGTCGCCAGAAGCTTCCAGGACAATTTAGTCGTGGAAGCTTTCTGGAAGGTTTCGGGCTAGCAGACGCCGAAAACAGACGACACGCGCTCGCCGCATTCTCTGTGAGGACTCGATGGATTGCAATGCGGGCGCATGGGGACTACACCTTCGCTTGTCCTTACGCTCGGCGCCCTTCCGTCGTGCGCGATGGCGCGATTACGAGTGGCGGCGAGCATTCGGAGCTAATGTTTATTGCTTTTCTCATGTGTCCCGTGAAGTTTCCTTCCGTGAACAACTCGGCGAACTCTCGCGTTCTAAGTGCGTCGTGTACATGTCCCAAAAGTTACGTACACGTTCGTATGCACACATGGACACCCCTGTCGAGTTTATTTTTGCGTAGTAGTATTCGATTGTGGTGTCGTGTGTGCTTTCTGTGCACTTAACGAAGACGATTGTGATCGAACTAGCTATTTCGCTCCTTTGTATGTTTGCGTGCGTGATCCCCGTCAGAACTTAACTATTTTAACTAGGTCTTAGATGTTAATAAAATGCACTGACTGAATAAAAGTGGTTGCGACATTGTTCTTTGTGTGATGCTCGCTGGTCGCGAACGGCGTGCGAGCATATTTTGATCTACGGGCCAGTATATGAGGTATGGTATCATGTTATGCTACGACGCGTCGATGTGAAAAAACAGAGAAGAATTCAGAAACGTATACATTCTTTTGGTGGTTATTTCACCGTCGGATTTGTCTTTTTCCACCTCGTAGTAATAATGCCATGTAGTATGTTCGCGGCTATCACCTAGTAGCTCAAATAAAAGCTGAGCTACATGAGATTTTTGGAGTGCCACTTAGAACTGGAAAAGAGGCTCAGGCAACATCTGCCAAAACGAGTCGAAGACGCGTCACTCAGTGTTCATTTTGGATATAACGTGCACTCGTGGTACCGACACCGCCGCATGTCTCAAGTCATGACAAAACGAAAGCTGGTCAACGCGTGTGTGCGACGCAGTACGTGATAGATCCTCGAGCTCTTTTGGGGACACGATCACTTTCGCGAGATTTTCGCGTCTTGTTGTGCAGCGACTGTTACATGTACTATTAATGAGAACTAACAGACAGTAACGCCAAGGAAAGTATAGGGGGTGCTAGCTGTAGTATTGTAGGAGGTGTTATCTGTAGTATTGGCGTCACGTGCTACTGTGACGCCAATAGGCGGAAAAAAGAGTGTTCCACAGTCGCCGCCAAGGCTGCGCTTGGCGCTGACTAATATTCCTAGGTTTAAATCACATATGTACCCCAGAAAGTGGACGTGGGGATGACCGCCGCCGTAGCTCAGTGGTAGAGCATCGGACGCGTTATTCGAAGGTCGCAGGTTCGGTCCCTGCCGGCGGCAGGTTATCTTTTCGTCCACTTTACTTTCTTCACATTATTATTCTAAATACTACAGATAACACCTCCTATACTTTCCTTGGCGTTACTGTCTGTTTGTTCTCATTAATAGTGTGTCTCGCAAAGAAAAACGACCCCTTAAGAGTAATCTCCTTTCCTTGTTACATGTACTAAGCAGACATGAGCTGGCTAAGCCGTTAGCGGCGCGGCAGCTCACCTTGCATCGCTTTTGCGGCGCCGTGCGTTCAGAAGGGGCCATAAGGGGCCTTATGGAATACCTCGAGGGTAGTACCGCTGTTGTTCCGAAGGTATTCACACGAGGACTGGCGTCGTTTTTCCTGCGAAACGGCGTTTTCCTAAAGAAGAACTTCTTGCCGCTTCAAGCCAACTACCTTCTCGTGGTGCCCTCAGCATTGCGACCAGAAGTCCTCCAGGCTCTACACGACGACCCCACGTCTGGACACCTCGGGGTTTCCCGGACCCTCGCCAGAATACAGGAAAAGTTCTACTGGCCGCGCCTTGTCGCCGACGTCACTCGCTACGTGAAGACCTGCCGAGACTGTCAGCGACGCAAGACACCACCGACTAGGCCAGCTGGACTTTTGCCGCCTATTGAGCCACCTTGACGACCGTTCCACCATATGAAGATGAACTTATTGGGGTGTTCCGGACGTCGAATTCTGGAAACAAATGGATCGTTGTAGCCACCGACTACCTACGCAGAGACAAGTGCCCTGCCCAAAGGCAGTGCTGCTGAGGTAGCCAAGTTTTTCGTTGAGAACATCGTCCTGCGTCACGGCGTCCCAGAGATCCTCATTACTGACAGAGGTACGGCCTTTACTGAGGAGCTAACCCAGGCAAGCTTGAGATACAGCCTGACAAGTCGCCGGCGGACCACCGCCTACCACCCACAGACCAAATGGCCTCACCGAACGTCTAAATAAGACCATCGCCGATATGCTGGCCATGTACGTCGAGCGCAAGACTTGGGATGCCATTCTTCCGTATGTGACCTTCGCATACAACACAGCCATGCAAGAAACGACGCAGATGACGCCCTACAAGGTGGTCTACGGAGGGAGCCCAGCAACGACGCTCGACGCAATGCTGCCAACTGCCACCGACGAACACAATCTCGACGTTGCCGCGTATTTGCAACGCACCGAAGAAACTCGACAGCTCGCCCGCCTGCACAAGAACCAGCAGAGGGTCCACAGCCTTCACTATAATTTTCGACGACGCCACATGGAGTACCAACCCGGTGACCGCGTGTGGGTCTGGATGCCGATACGTCGACGGGGACTTAGCGAGAAGCTTCTTCGACGGTACTTCGGGCCATACAAGGTGCTCCGGCTTCTCGGAGCGCTTGACTACGAGGTCATCCCTGACGGCATTACGAACTCTCAACGACGCCGCGCATGACCTGAAGTCGTCCATGTCGTGCGCCTTAAGCCGTTTTTTGCGCGTTAGCAAACCTGAGGACTGTACTTCTCACTTTATTATTGCACCTTATTTCTGTATCCACTTCCATCTCCTCTTTAGGCATCGGGGCGATGCCTTTTTCAGAGGAGGGCAATGCCACACGCGCTCATTTCTTTCTATGTTTTGCGTTACCGCCCGCCCCCTTAGACGTGTTACTACTGCCTTGCGCAAGCCGCGCCAGAATGTCTGGGAACGTTCCAGATTGTAGTAGATCATTCTGTTAAGATTGCGCACATGACGCGAATAGCCTAGATTATTCCAGAGCTTGCGCGACCACCAGTGTTAAGACTGGAAAGTTCGATGCGTGATGTATAAAAGACGGCGCGTCCCAGCCATGAGCAGTTTTATGGACGGCCGACGCTTTATTCGCCGCTATGAGGATAGTGTCTGTATTGCTGTAGCTTGTCGTTTCGTTTCCCGGCCACAAGTTCGGCCAAATAAAAAGTTTCATCTTGGACACGCCAACTGCTACCTTCGTCGACGTCACGACCACATGACAATATTTATGCCGTCAGTGTACAAGGAGAGAAAACAAAGGCTCATCGCCGCTAGCCAACATAAAATGTTGGCACCGCCATCGTATAAGGACGGCAACAAAGGCCCATCATTCCCAGCCAACAAATATTATTGCCACAGGCATCTTGTAAGGACGGCAAGAATGAAATACCATTGCCAGGCAATGTACAATATTGGCAGCCCTGTTGTACTGGCACTTCTATGCTATAAGAAAGGCAACAATTGGGCACACAGGGTCTTGATTACTAAGTTGGCATTCAGTGTGGCACAAAATATATGCCAAATAGTTCGACAAAATTTCTTTTACAGATGTTGAGCAATGTAAAATAAAACAAGTACCAAGTTCTCAAGCGAATTCTGCGAGCTTCTGAATATACTTTTATGAGAAAGGAAACGCAAAGCGGAACAAAATCGAACTTTGTAATGCTTAATAAATGTTAGCGTTAATTGTGTGATACAGCCAGCGTATAAATCGCAACTGTATAAAAGCAAAAAAAAAAACACCCTAAATCTTGCATTTACATTGATTGAAGCTATCTATAGTGCTGATGAGTTAACGGAGCAGAATGGAATTCTAGTTCGTATGCGCAAAAGCCGCAATGGGCAAAGGCCCATTGCGGCTTTTGCGCATACGCAGCTAAGTTAACCGGACGGCTTTGTCAGCGGGGAACAATCAAAACATCTCATCTGACTTCAGCCGCACCACCTATTTTTGTGTTTGCTACACGGCTGGTTGGATTACAGGATTGTAGCTTTTTGCGTGCGTGCTACAGCAATATGCTGTCCAAGACTGCGTTATCGCCCGGGGAATATCCAAATGAGCGCTGAGTTATGTTTGCATTCTCAATGCTTCACGAATCGAGGCGTGTTCACTACCAATAAATGATCTCGGTGTTCGGAAGGCCCAAGAAGCAGCGCGACGCCATGTTTGGCTCAGGAATGTTACGTCCTCTCCTCCCTGCAGTGGGATAGCATGGTGGTGGCCGGTCATAAAACACTTGTCATTTGAGTGCTGCTCCGCCCACGACGGTTCGACAGCGGTTGCGTGCTTTCAGTGCCTTTGAAAACAATGGGGGATGGCCAAAGACAACGGGACCTCGGAAGGCGCGTACGCGTCTCGCTCTCTTCTGGCCGGCTTTGTTAGTCGGTGGCGGTTACTTCTCCTCGTTCGGGCTCCCGGAATCAGCGGGCTTGCGCCCCTCAGCAATCAGTCGGGAGTGATCGGATAAAAACGGACTGGGATACCGTGACAGGATGAGATTTCTACGGCGATGCCAAAGCGAGAAAGCAACTGCCCTGTGCTTCTTCGGACCTGACTGCTTTGACTTTTCACGAGTCATCTGCAGATGAGCGCCGATGTGTTCTCACAACTCGCAAGCTTTCGGCCGGATTTTTGTTTTAGTATACACCAGAGCACGCCTGTCTCGCACCCAGGCTGCTGGCAAGCCGAGGGGATACTCTTGCACCCAGAGGCCGGGCTGCCAAGGCTCCCGCGGGTTGCACCAAGCAAACAGGGCAAGCTGCAGTTCTGAGGCTTTAAATTGCGAAAAAGTACCCGTTCACGCCGCTTCTGCGTAAAGAGCTCGTCTTGGCACTACTGCGTCGTCTTTGGATGTCAAAACAAGCAGCGCAACAGGAGGATATTATGTAGCGTTGTCTGCGACGATCACGACGCGCCACGGGAATAGTGCCGGTGCGGTGTTTTTAGCTTCGCCGCGAGTGGATAACTGTGATTCAAGGAGAACAACTAGGATCCGAGAGAAAATGCGCGAGTAAGTACACTAACTGCGTGTATTCTGCAGTGCGATGCCCACCTATTTGAATTTACGAACCTAATTTGCGTGACACGCAGCTGGGTTGAAGGCAGGCGCGAGCTTTGTGTGGCGGTGCACTTCATACCTTTGAGCGTGTCCTTTGACGAAAATGTGGTGCAAGGTAGTGCTTTCCAGCACAAGCAATCAGCATGCTTTGCCATTTTCAAGGTAGTATTAAGCTTTAGTGCTTTTGATGGCATCTACGCCTTCAAGATTTCGTCTTCTAAAGGTAATAAATGGTATGGTGTTTCTCAACAGCTTGCCATAATTCCGTGCTTTCATTTCAAGTGTTTGATGTCCCCAAATTTATTTGGACACGAGGCACCCAGCTGCACATAATACATATATTGGCACGTAAGTAAACAGTACTCGCCCCAGTGTCCTTTACGTCACAGGCGTAGCGCTAGCTCAAGCAGCTAAATTTTTAGCATATTTACACAGACAGACAGACATAGAACTTCATTGGGTCCTGAGAAACGCTACTCTTAGAGCAACGCCGTGGGCCGCTTCCACGTGGGGACGGGGAGGCCTAGCCTCACAGCACACATTCAATAAAAGACAGCTGGATTCCGTGCATTTGAATATCGGCTTAACTAAGAGTAGCACAGTTTCGCTTGTAAAGCATCATCGTTACAAGATTAAAATCGCGCAGATAACTTCCAAAAGGGATCGATGAACGATACTGCAGGTGATGCTCTCTGATAGCACGCTTTTGTGAGCAAGACGCATTATTGTAAGAGCGCTCGTGAAACAAAATTCATGTTCTGCAAAACCATCCCTAACGCGTACTCTAATTATTACGCGATGCATGTTGAAATGATGAACTTTCACAAAACTTTGTTTACAACTTGAAATATGGGCAACAAAACATCGTTTCACTCTTTCGCGAGTTGCACTGCAATTACGATTCGCGCGTACTACAGCGAGGACGTTTTTTTTTTACAAATGTAACAGCGTACGTATACCTGACGAGGTTGCTTCCGCAGCCTGCTCAGCACTTACTGTATAGATTGTGGCCTTGCATGAGCAAGGTGTTCTCGATGTTCCAATAAAAACAGCGAAGATGTCCAGGCTAGAAAAGATGCGTAACACGCTCTCCGGCGGGCTGAGTTTCGGGAGTTTCGTGTTTGCTCTGTGTAGCGTCTGCTGGCGTGGCAGCCCGCGCATGCTGTTTGATCGCGCGTGTGATAGATGGCGCGACGCGCGATGCAAATATGGCGCTGCGCATGGAATTCGCTGTGTTCTGGTCTATAGCGTTCAGTAAGTCGTTTCTCTCCTCCACCGCATGCTACTTGCCGTGTTTTTCGTATGTGAAATATGTGCTGTCATCAATGTCTACATTACCACATATTTTCTTCAGATTTGTTAGTTTGTGAATACCAATGTGGTGCGCTTTGTTGCGCGCATCGAAGTAGGTTAGTTAACTCCTAGCCCTAAGCGAAGTTGTCAGTACTGGCGTGTGTCATTTTGTTCTTTTGTAGCGTTGTCGCGCGCCAGCTAAACACCCGTTTACCATTTGCCCTTCGCCGCTTATTTCGCGCAAGGAAATTCTGTATTTTAATACTCAAATTTTAATTTGTTGTGAGGCTATCGCATTCTTCCAAGCTCTAACCACAGTCACCGTTTAGTATATAATTGGCCGTGTACTTTCTGGTATTGAAAGATGAATATGGATTTCGGCTGTGTCGATTGCCTGTCGAAGTGTATTTATTTCATCACACTTCACTTGCTTCCGTTTGCATCTTCGGTGAACTGAGAACTCCAGTAAACGCTGATGTTTTGGCTGTGTGTGTTTGTGAGTGGTACCTTTTGCGCGATTTGTAATATAAAAGCGTTATTAAAAACGTGGAGGACGCTTGAGCTTAGTCTTCAAGAGTAGAACGCGACAGTGTAATCGGGTCCCGTGCGCTTCAGCCTTCTCAATTGCTAGCATAGGTTCGGCTCTCAGTGAATGCCTCAACCGTGCTGTAAGGAAACGAACCAGTGTGCGCGTAACATTGGCCGTTTCAAACTATCCTGGAATGCCTACTGCAGCTACAGTTGCGCAGTGCCCATCACGCCTTAATTCTTCCTTTTGCGAATCAGCGAAGGGCCCCCTACGCGTCCGTAAGACAACATGCGATCCCACGCAGCTGCTCACTTTGTTGATGTTTTTGCAGGTGATGATGATTAAGTATGTCTGAGGGCTTTGTAATGGGTGAGCCTCTAAGACGTCCACTGGTTGCGCAGTCCACATGACTTGTCGCCTGTCGCGATTCTGCGCTTCAGCCACGTAATATTACATTCGTTAAGGACACTCCTTCCACTACATGACACTGATATAGTGTTCATTTCCGAAGCAGTTTCCAGCGATAGCGTCGCTCTGGGGTAGAACGCCTACTTTCCACGCAGACGGCCTGGGTCAATTGTCCCTGGAACCGAAGATTTTTCAGTATTTATTTTATTTGCATGTTTCTAGATTTTTCGGTCATGGACAAGATGATGTTTTTTCGTTCACAACCAACGACGCCGATGCCGACGACGACGCCGGAATTTCTGTAAATCGCGTTAATAATGAGTGGCGGTTCTATGCCGTTGTTATCTGCAAGCAAGCGGTCAGCGGAATTGAAAGGGCGAAATGCGAAATTCTTCTCAAAACTTGGAGTATCTCTGCCATATGCTTACCCTGGTTATCCCTGCTGCTCGCCTAAAATCAAAAGCGTGGGCTATATGCATTCATTTACATGCACAAAAATCTACCTCATGGTGAAGGGACCGACAACTGCCCAGAACATGAAATGAGATGACTCCACTGATGGAAAGATTGTCCGTCGCTTTGACTCAAACCAACCCTGTTTTTTTCGTGAGGGATGGATTTATATTTTTATTTCTTAATTGAAAGTCGCGAAAAATGACCTGTGCCGCCTCTGGCGGCAAAAACATGAATGATCCGATGAAACCGGCCACGTGACCGTTGACTGCTGTACGCGGTCGACGATTTCTTTGTTAGCATTGGAATGTTGCTCGTTTCTTTATATTAAAAGTATTACTCCATAAAAATGTACATATAGGCCTCCGCTAGTAGTATGCATTAAAGTGGCGCTGCCTTCGCGTGACGTAATGACTCCATGCTCGTCAGCGCGTCTTGAGCAACTTTTCAGCGTGCTCATGCAAGCGTGCAAGAAGTTTCCAGGTCGCTAAGATTTTGCAACGACATATATGGTATCTTCGGCTGGCGGCACTCGTGGCGTTTTCTGCGCATTCGTGCGGTGCCGTACGTTCGTCTGGTCACCACGCGTGTGGTGCCGCACGTTCGGCTGGGCCGGCCACGACACGAGTGCACGCCACCGTGGAGGTCGACGGTGGAGCGTGGTGCAATCCCGTCCTGCAGCGCGCGCTGGCAGACGACGCGGCGACGTTCCACCAGTGCAGGCGCAATTTACAGCTGACGCTGCAGCAGAACACGGCCGTAGTGCAGGTAAAACATGCGTGCGCTGTAAGGCGTCCGGCCGTGCTCACACACGGCTACTTTTACTGTCGGGATTTCCCCGGAGAGCGAAGACGATGCAGAAACTGCTAACCTTCGTCGAGTTTGTGCAAAAATCACGCACCAAAAGCGCGCGGAGAACAGACGAGCACACGCTGGACGCACAGCGTCTCGCAAGCGTCTCTAATCGTCTGGATTTCCGCCGTTTGCGCTCTTAATTCCAGTACAAATCCGCCGTTGCAAAGTGTCGTCTGCTGAATTTCGACTGCTGTGCGCGCCTCGGAGACGGCGCTGCTGTCGCAGACTCGAGTTTAGTGGCTCACACGTTCGTCTGGTCCGTAAAACTCGGGCGGTGTTTGACGTAACTTCCCTTCCACCGTCACGGTGCTAGGGTGGCTCAACCGAAGATGCCAATAGTTTTGCTGCCTACACTTCGTCTCAGAAATGACGCTCGCTGCTACTCGGCGCAGCCCCGCATATGCGTAGTGACGTTTTCGATGACATGTGTTGGCTCGTGCATCGAGAGTGTGACGACGCCGGGACAAGCCGCTCATGACACAGGCGCAGGCAACCTTGGACGCATGCGCACACAACGCGGTACAGATACAGGGAAGGTGTATAATGCCACATTATCTCATTGTAATAGCTTGTTATTTTGAAAAAATAGTTTAAAAGCTCTAAATAAAGGTGGTTAAGCATAGTTACAGGATCTCCTGTGAAAGCAGAACAATGATAGCTTTCACAAATCGCGAGAAGGGCTCGCGGCATCGCTATTAATTCTCAGCGTTGCTAGAGGAAGGCTCCGTCCGTGTTTAGAGCCTTTGAGATGGAAAAATACTGCTTGTAAAATAACTGCGTGCTTTTGGGATTAACTACTGCAGCTGCAAACACTGGGAAGGGTGAGCTTTCTGGCCGCCGGGAAAAAATGGCTCGAGAAAATCAGTTGTCGGTCCCTTTAAACTACACATTCACTGGAAAACGTCGGAAAAATATTGACAACCCAGCCCACAGCGCGGAGAAGACATCGACGCCAACCACGACCAGCGAGCTAGCCGCAGGCATCAACGTCTACCACCAGAGAACGGGCCTCTGCCCGATATGATTCGGAAGACCACGACCATGACCACGACTGCGGCAGCGATGACATCCACTGCACCACCAGCCGCGATCGTGATGCAGCAGCGAAGGGAGCCACCGATACTCTGGGGATCACCATGTGAGGATGCAGAAACGTGGCTCCAGTTGTACGAGAGGACTTCGGCCTTTAACAACTCAGACGACATCGAGGGCGACCAGCACTTGTCGTCACTCGCGACATCTGCGTCGCAAGAGGAATATCCGAGCTCCGTGGAGGCAAAGCCGAGGTGATGCTCACAAATTTCAGCAACGAGTACAAGCACGTCAACAAAGACACGACAGTTGTCTTTATCAAAGAAATTGTGGTAGTCATCATAGCTTTCGCCCTCAAAGGTTTTACCGATGATGCTGCGACGGTGCAAGTCCCTGAACCCGGTTTTGACGTCAACCCGTGTCTTACCCCGCAAAGGCAAGAACAGATCAAAGTCCTGCTCCGACGATATCAGGACTGCTTCTCGTTATCATCGCGAATTCGACAAAGTTCGATTGCCAAACACCGCCTCATAACCGAATACTATGCCCGTCCGCTCCGTCAGAGCACTTACCGAGTTTCGAAGCGAGAACGCGAGGTCATTAACAAACAAGTCGACGAAATGCTACACGACGACATTATCCAGCCGCCCAAGGTGGGCGTCTCCCATAGTGTTAGCGAAGAAGGATGGAACCCTGCGTTTGAGCGTCGACTATCGTCGCCTGAACAAAATCACACAGAAGGACGTGTACCCTTTCCCACAGGTAGACGGCCTGCATCGACTCCACAACACGAAGTGCTTCTCGTCGATGGACCTCAAGACCGGATACTGGCAAATCGAAGTCGACGAGAGAGACCGAGAAAAGGCTGTCTTTCTAACACAGACGGCCTCTTCGAGTTCAAGGTCCTTTGGTCTTTACTCGCCACCTGCGACTGACGAACGCCGCTTAAGCAGAGATGAAACGTGCCGACCCATCTCCCATATGAGCTGGAACGCTTATTGGGCGATAACTTGTAATGCATGTAATGATAGGAATGTGACGTAGCGAACTGCGAGATATATAGCTTTCCGCTTGAGCATTTAGTGTCATGAACACTCCTGCGCTGGCCAACTGCGTTTAGCCACTATGGCCCTTCAAATTTAACGTCGAATTGCTCACGAGTACGGCTGTACATGTATACAGTGTGGTCACATGTGAGCCAACACATGCAGACACAACCGTCCACGAAACACCAAACCTCTATAAAACGTTTCATAGAGGCTCGTCATCGTCATCGTCATCAGCCTGTCTACGCCCACTGCAGGGCAAAGGCCTCTCCCATGTTCCGCCAATCAACCCGGTCCTGTGCTTTCTGCTGCCACGTTATACCTGCAAACATCTTAATCTCATCTACCCACCTAATTTTCTGTCTCCCCCTCACGCGTTTGCCATCTCTTGGAATCCAGTCAGTTACCCTTAATGACCACCGGTTATCCTGCCGACTTGCTACGTGCCCGGCCCATATCCATTTCTTCTTCTTGATTTGAACTATGATATCCTTAACCCCCGTTGGTTCCCTGACCCACTCTGCTCTCTTCCTGTCTCTTCATAGAGGTTCATAGATGTTTTAAACGTTTTAAAGACGTTTTATATAGGTTTTGTGTTTCATTTGCGGCGTTCGTGAAATGTATACCATCTGCAGATGGTGTCACTGAATGGAAGCATAACTTGTGTTACCTGCGGTGCGAGCGACGTGCACGCTGTCTAATTAATATATCTTATTTTAATAAATGCCGACATTACTCGCTCAAGGCGGTGACGCGGGCTAATTGATTTGAATCACTAGTAATCATAATTGTAGCGCAAAAACACCAGACGTCCTGTGTATGTGTTCCTTACTTGTGTCTACGTCTGGTTTTTTTTGCGCTACAATTATGATTACTAGAGATTACACGCTCGCGTAATGTTTAAATCCCAGAGCCTTGCTCTTGTGCTCGTCAACAGCGTCGCTGGGCGTTGGTTCCAAATGAATCCGCGAATAGCAGTGACCGCTCGTGGAATTCTTCTGGTGAACCAACCGAGTTGTATATTTTTGTTTCAGTTATGCCGTAGGGCATACTGCAAACCCCCCCCCCCCAAAAAAAAAAAAATCACCATTAACAACAACGGCAACAACGCTTCAAAAGCGCTCAGCTGGTCCTACAGGGGCACGCGGAAACACTATACAGAAGGCGCACAGAGACCGTCTTAACTAAACACAGTAGAAGTTCATGACTGAATTACGCAGTAATATGTTACACCTTGTCACATTCACTGATTTGAAAAGTGCTGGCACGGCGCAGACGGAAAGCTAAAGTGCGCGCTCGTCGCGGCGACTGCTGCGGCGTACACACTTTTCTCATCAGTGCTTGCGCGCCCTTTGGTGGCACCCGTGTGCTTGAAAAATTTTAGCTGATCCCACGCGTTGTGGGAATCGGTTTCATGCGAAGCAGTCAGCGAGTACTTCTATGCTGTATTTTATGGCTTTGAGCCAAGAGTTACGAGGTGGATCGACGTACGTGACAGGATTTTCAAGTTATTGATGTCATGACCAGGCTGTCATATTCGTCAAATCCACTTACCCTCCCATGCCAATTTTGGTGTACACCATGTCAAGGAGGCGATCATGGGAGCACCCAGACGTAGGCGGCTAGATAGATAGATAGATAGATAGATAGATAGATAGATAGATAGATAGATAGATAGATAGATAGATAGATAGATAGATAGATAGATAGATAGATAGATAGATAGAAAGAAACGCTCAAAGTGCCAAAGGTTTGCTAAGAAATGCTTCGCATTTAAAAGGCCTATTCAGCCTTGAGACATCCCCCTTTCCCTTGAAGACGCTAGCCAAATGGAGGGAAACAGGCGCGACTCCCGTGCTTAACCCGTGGTGGCAAATTTCATCCACACTGCAAAGATTGTAGATGCGAGCCGATGGTGCAGAAACAGATTGTTTGTTCCGGCACAAACATCAAAACGCGAGGGAGATAATGGAAGCTATGCACATTAACAGAAAAGGTGATATACGCATAAGCCATCCGTCTGTTGCCCTTAGCGAAAAAGAGCTGCCATTTTTAAACTTGAGATTGTCATCCTGATTAACGCGGGAAAAAAGTTCATGTTTATCTCCTTCAGTTTTGTCTGTTTGTTTTCTGGACGCACACGTATGGTCTACTTGTTCTGGCTTCTTGACATCGCTTGGATGACTCTGCTGCACACGCGCAGTCGTTCCGCTGAGGCGTGGCTGACTTTTGTATTGTATTCATTCGTGCCGTTCCTTTCCAGCTGTGAGTTAGCGCTAATGTCGTCGCCTTCTCTGTACTTCGTCCTCGTCCCTTTAGCGCTGTGAACTATCAAAAAATGGTTAAAAAGCGACTGACGGCGCGTGAATATGGATTGAAAGCTGGGCAAGTTGGTAACGATTCATAGTTGGTCGAGGTAAACAGCGCAAAAAACGAAGACAGAGTAAAGGAGGGACACGACACGAGCGCTGACGGTGCATGAGACGGTGCAAGAGAGCTCGTGCCGGCGTGAGATTTTTTTTTTGCTTTCTCTATTTCTACGCATTTAGTCAGTCATATGACATACACTTGGCAGCAGGCTCGTCTTCAAAGAATCTCGTTGCTGGTGCTTTCTGTGTAGAAGGCAGCAGGGATACAATAAGGCGGGTACTTTCCAAAAAACAACGATGGTATCATCGTCATCATCAGCCTGTCTACGCCCACTGCAGGGCAAAGGCCTCTCCCATGTTCCGCCAATCAACCCGGTCCTGTGCTTTCTGCTGCCGCGTTATACCTACAAACTTCTTAATCTCATCTACCCACCTAATTTTCTGTCTCCCCCTCACGCGTTTGCCATCTCTTGGAATCATACTTTCAATCATACTATCAATCAGGTGATAGAGAAATGCGCGGAATACAACCAACCCCTATACATAGCCTTCATAGATTACGAGAAGGCATTTGATTCGGTAGAGACATCAGCAGTCATGCAGGCACTGCGGAATCAGGGCATCGACGAAGCCTATATACACATAATGGAAGAAATCTTCAGCGCATCCACAGCCTCTATAGTCCTCCATAAAGAAAGCGACAGAATCCCAATAAAGAAGGGCGTACGGCAGGGAGATACGATCTCTCCAATGCTATTCACCGCGTGTTTACAGGAGGTTTTCAGGGCCCTAGATTGCGAAGAATTAGGGATAAGAGTTAATGGAGAGTATCTCAGTAACCTACGATACGCTGATGACATTGCATTGATGAGTAACGCGGGAGACGAATTACAGCTCATGATTACTGAACTGGATACGGAAAGTAGAAGAGTAGGTCTGAAAATTAATATGCATAAAACTAAAGTAATGTGGAACAATCTTGGCAGAGTACAGCGCTTTGCGATAGGTGGCGAGACACTGGAAGTTGTAAAGGAGTACGTCTACTTAGGACAGGTAGTAACCGCGGAGCCGAACCATGAGAGTGAAATAACTAGAAGAATAAGGATGGGTTGGGGCTCATTCGGCAAGCATTATCAAATCATGAATGGTAATCTACCACTATCCCTCAAGAGGAAGGTATATAACAGCTGCATCTTACCGGTACTTACGTACGGAGCAGAAACCTGGAGACTTACAAAGAGGGTTCAACTTAAATTGAGGACGACGCAGCGAGCGATGGAAAGGAAAATGATAGGTGTAACCTTAAGAGACAGGAAGAGAGCAGAGTGGGTCAGGGAACAAACAGGGGTTAAGGATATCATAGTTGAAATAAAGAAGAAGAAATGGATATGGGCCGGGCACGTAGCACGTCGGCAGGATAACCGGTGGTCATTAAGGGTAACTGACTGGAACGATGGTATAGGCAGCTTTAAAGTAGCGAAAAAGGGTGCGGCACGTTGCTTATCCACTTTTTTCCGTTCTTGTTGCTTTATCCCTAAACACTTTCTCATCGACCATTCCAGCCTTTAATTACCAGCTGAAGCATCTGCCATAAGGGGAGGGGGGGCAGTGAGCTAGTATAGCAGTGGAAAAAATTTCGAAAGCAAAAAAAAAATCTCATGCCTGCATATTCTTTGCTAAAGAAAATTAAAGGGGGGAGGGGGTAAGGGCACCGGTACCCTGTTGCACCTGGATTCGACCCTGGAATTATGGTGGTTGTTGCAATTTCATTCCGAGCTGCGTCTTGAGAGGTTCGTCCATCCTCGCGTGCAACTGCAAATCTTTCTAGCCGCTCCAACGCACCATGCCTAAAAAGAAAAATAACTTTTTCCATGTCGTTATGCAAAAGAAGTCGTGCAGAGAAAAGCCATCGATTCTTATTAGAGCTTCTAAGGATTCAGTGCGCCTGCAAGAGTGCGCGTGAAACATCAAGGGAGATCCGTCATGTGTACATATATTTCATTTTACTGTTCACTGATTCTTACTTTTAATTAATTATTTTTGTTTACTGATTTGCACCTGTCTTTTCCTTTCCCTGTTTACTCACATTCTGCGTCAAAATATATGTATTTGCGTCTCGTTCACTGTTTATTGTGTTTTTGTTCTTTATGTAACCACTATGATTGTCTATGAATATTTAAATCATTGTACTCAAACATAACTGCGTGAAAAAGAATGTTAATAATCTACAACGGAAACCCCGAATCTCCTACATCTCTTTTCTCTACGCGCTAAATATAACGCCAGCATGTGCCGTTCAGAAGCAGCTATACCGCCCTCATAGTCTCTAGACTTTATTTTTTCTTCGTTTACAGTTTATCAGCGCCATGTGTGGCCTACACAACGAGCTTTTACCGCAACTACAAAGCTTGGTATAAGCGAGAAAAAATCACAGCATATCCACGGATTGAATGATGATGAGTGGGCGAAGCTGCGGAAGTTCATCGGTAAACCGTGAATCTTCCGTGAATTCTGCCCAGTACATCACCGACGTGAGATCGGGCGCGTTTATACTAAAGGTTCGATGAGAGTTATGACGTCTTGCAGCTCACTTTAATTTTACATGTACGCTGTGAATTTTCATTGTTTAGAAAACCATTGCTTTAGAAAACATCTTCGTTTTGCTTTTAGAAAACATCTGGCGTCTTTCGTTGGTTTATTTCATCAATCAACGGCGTTTTGAACAAAATTTTTATTGTTTAATCACGCACAGGAGAAATCTCACCAGGCACTACCTTGGAGGTAAACAATGGCTGCTAATGGGAATGAGAGACAGAAGAAGTCGGCTTTTAGCTAACACTTACACTTCTACTTCTACTAACGTTTCCTACTGGAACATGCCAATGGCTGCTAATGGGGAATGAGAGACAGAAGAATTCGGCTTTTAGTTAACGCGCACGCTGCGAATTTTTTATTGTTCAACAACGCACAGGAGAAATCTCCCACCGGCACCACCTTGGAGGTCAAGATCTGGTACTAGCGTTTAGACTGGTTACGCACTACGACGGGGACGAACGGGTGCCGCTTTAAGGAGCTTCGCCCCTAAAACTCCACAGGGCGCAGGCTCACGCGCGTCAACGCATGGATGGATGAATGGATGGATGGATGTATACGGCTGTGCCCTTTAGATCGGGCGGCGGTTCACGCCACCTAGCCATAAAGTTTATTTATTTTATTTATTTATTTACAGATACTGCAGGCCCTTCTCGGGCCCATGCAGGAGTGAAATACAAACAATACAATCAGACAATAAATAGTTATACACTGGATAGCTTGGCCTAATTCAAAGAATACACAAATAACAAATACACACCAGGAAAGTCATCAATGTTCAGTGCATATATATTTTTGTTAGACAACATAACTACACTCAACTAAAAATATTTTCAATATAAGTAAGCAATTGAATTGCACTCAAAGCAAGGTATTTTCAATATACATCCCTTACATCAGAAAAACTAATACTTTCAATGTGTTTCGTAAATGAAGCCGTCGAGGCAGCATTCACTGCTTCCGCAGATAACGCATTCCAATGGAAAATTGCGCGAGGAAAGAGAGCGAACTTGTGGACATTTATGTGGCTAGGTGGCTGCCTAAAAGTTTTATTGTGATTCGTCCTGGCTGAAAGTTTTGAAGGTTGCTGAAGATAACGTACCCGTGATAATTTGAAGTCCCCATGATAAAGTTGGCAGATGAATTTTAATCTGGATACTATCCTGCGCTGCTCAAGTTTCTGTAGGCTTGCCCTATTTCGTAGATTTGTTACACTATAATGTCGGGAGTAGTATCATGGTGTATTGTATTGAATGAGTAGTATCAGTAGTATCATGATGTATCATGAAGTACTATCATGATGTATTGAAGATTGCATTTCACTCGTGCCTTGATTGTATCCACCAATCGGCTAGCCTCCTCCTGGTTATTTCTACTCGTTTAAAGTCTATTTTGCCTTCACTGTCCCTAAACCCCAACGCTTTGAAAAATTCCGCGCCATTGTTTTGTAGGGTGAAGCCCTTTACAGAACATTATCAAATATTCAGCCGTTTCCTCCTCCTCTCCACACGCACTACATAACGTGTCTGTGCCTTCATATTTGTCTCGGTACGACTTGGTCCGCAGTACTCCCGTCCTGGCCTCAAACAGCAGAGAACTACCCCGAGAATTATCGTAGATCTTTTCTTTTGCAATTTCCTGCTTGAAAGTTCGGTAGGTCTCCAGTGATGATTTCGTAAGCATCCCCGTTTTCCTCATGTCCCTCTCTGTTTCCTTCACCTTCTTCTTGACCGATGTTTCCTTTTGGCTTGGTTTTCTGCTGTTGTCTAAATACTTGCTTGAGAATTTTCGAGTTCGCTTCCTCCATTTAGTATCAACATTCTTCATGTACAAGTAGCTGAAAACTTTCCTAGCCCAGCGCTCCTCTCCCATTTTTCTCAATCGCTCCTCAAATTCTATCTTGCTGCTAGCTTCCCTGCCCTCGAACGATGTCCATCCCATGTCACCCTGTACCCCCTGATTTGGGGTATTCCCGTGTGCTCCCAAAGCAAGCCTACCTATGCCACGTTGTTTAATTTCCAATCTTGCTTGAACCTCTGATCTCATGCACAAGACCGCATTGCCGAACATCAAACCTGGGACCATTACTCCTTTCCAAATCCCTCTCGCAACGTCATTCCTATTGTAGTTCCACAGTGCCCTATCCATACGCCCAGATACTTGTATTTATCCACTATCTCCAGCGTGACTTCCTGTATCTTATGTTCACTGCCTTCATTATCATTAAGAATCATGATTGCCGATTTTTCCCTACTGAACTTCAAATTTAACCTATCTCCTTCATTACCGCAGATGTATATCAATCCCTGCAGATCTTCCTTGTTGTCGGCCATTAATACTGCCACGCCCGCTTCTGCTTTTATTTTGATGTGTTCGAGTTTGACCAGCAAGGACTGTTATCTACGCTCGACGCTGGCTCCGAAGCAGTGTTCGAGAAGCTTCACGATTCTGGTAGATCGTTTTGTTAAGATTGCGCGCCGCACGCGAATGTTCCAGCGTTGTCGAGAGATAACGCCGCCACCAGCGATATTGCTGGAAAGTTCCATAGCACCTGTATAAAAGCCGACGCGCTTGACCGCTTGTCAGTTGATCGGCGGACGACGCCCTGTTCGCCGCTATCATTGTACAGCGTGTATTGCTGTAGTTCTATTCTGATTTTCCGGCCACAAGTTCGGCCAAATAAACAGTTTCATCCTGCAAACGCCGACTGCTGTCTTCGTCGACGTCACGACCACGTGACATCTGGTGGAGGTGCTGCTTCATGATCCGGACGCCACCGCGGAGCGCTGACCCAAGCCCAAGCCGCGACGAGGACGACGGCAAGGAAATCCCGGATCGTCGAACAAGCCGCAGGCAGAAGGGACTGCAGCCAGAGCACGGGCTCCTTCCCGAAAAACCCAGGCAGCCGCAGATCTCAACATCGACCACAGCGACGATGACCGACCACGTGCAGCCTGCGCCAATCCTTTTTCGCCAGCCCAAGGAGCCGCCCACCTTCCGCGCATCGTCGTTCGAAGACCCGGATAGCTGGCTGGAAGCCTACGACCGAGTCGCCCTTTTCAATTCCTGGACCAGTGAAGAGAAGCTACAGCATGTCTTCTTCGCCTTGGAGGACGCAGCTAGAACATGGTTCGAGAACCAAGAGCGAACCCTGACAACATGGAACGTTTTTCGCAGCAGGTTCCTGGCAACATTCACCAGCGTTGTCCGCAAGGAGAGGGCCGAGGCTCTGCTCGAAACCCGCGTGCAGCTGCCAAACGAAAAGGTGGCACTCTTCACAGAAGAAATGACGAGACTGTTCCGCCACGCAGACCCTGAGATGCCCGAGGAGAAGAAAGTTCGCTTCCTCATGCGAGGAATCAAGCAGGAGCTGTTCGCGGGACTAATCAGAAACCCACCCAAGACCATCCAAGAATTCCTCGCGGAGGCAACAACCATCGAGAAGACGCTCGAGATGCGCACTCGGCAGTACAATCGCCGCGCATTCCAAGACAGCGCAGCAGTTCACGCCCTCGGCTCCGACGACTTGCGCGAAACGATACGAGCCATCGTGCGAGAGGAGCTGCGAAAGCTCGCACCTTTTACACAGCCCGAAGTGACGTCGATTGCGGACGTTGTAGGCGAGGAAATCCAACAATCACTGGGTGTTCCTCAACCGGCACCGCCGCAGCTGCAAGCAATGAGCTATGCTGCTGCAGCCCGACGCAACGCCCCCCCCCCTCCTCGCCCACGTCAAGACGCCGCGCCGCCCCAGCAGTTCCGCCGCCAGGCGCCACCTCCGCCACCACCGACGTCATACCGCCCGCCAGCCGGTCAGCGATACGCGCCGAGGAAGACCGACGTTTGGCGCTCCCCCGACCATCGTCCACTCTGCTACCACTGCGGAGAAGCCGGCCACACCTACCGCCGCTGCCATTATCGACAGATGGGACTGCGTGGGTTCGCCGTCGACGCGCCGCGTCCACAGCAGGGGGAACGACCACGTGACATCGCCGACTACCTGGCAGGAGCGCAGTGGACCCCCCGAGGACCTTCCCGATCGCCGTCGCCAGGCCGCTACGCCTCTCCCCAACGCCGACCATACACTGGCCCAACCCGGGGCCGGTCACCTAGCCCGCATCCGGAAAACTAAGGGCAGCAACCGATGGAGGTGCGGTTGCTGTACGACGAAATACCGAAGACCCTCCGCCGCCGACGCCGCCGCCACGACGAAGGCTTCAGGACACGACGCGAACCCCTGACGACGAAACCTCGCGGACCGAAGTAGACCTGACGACGCAACGTGGAAGCAGCGGAACAAACCGACGTAGCCGTGACCCGACGCCACGACCTAACTGCAACGCAAGACGACGAACTAGCGACCTCGACGTTCTTATCGACGGCCACAGCGTCACAGCCCTCGTCGACACCGGAGCCGACTATTCTGTCATCAGTGGACCGTTCGCCACGAAGCTGAAGAAAGTTAGGACAGCCTGGGAAGGCCCCGAAATCCGGACAGCTGGAGGTCACTTCGTAACCCCGGAGGGAATCTGCACAGCGAGACTCACCATTAACAACCGGATTTATCCCGCGAACTTCGTAATCCTGCCGCGTTGCTCGAGAGATGTCATCCTTGGTATGGACTTCTTAGGCCTTCATGGTGCAATCATCGACCTGAGGTCTAAGTCAATAACACTGTCCACGGAAAAGGCACTGCCGCCGCACACTCCGACAAGAAAGCACGCCTTGAATGTGCTGGAAGACCAGGTCACCATTCCCCCTCGCTCCAGCGTCATCATTTCCGTCGGCACTCAGAAATCAGCAGACCTGGAAGGCGTTGTTGAAGGCGACCAGCACCACTTGATTAACCGCAAGATTTGCGTCGCAAGAGGAGTAGCAGAGCTGCGGGCAGGGAAAGCAACAGTTATGCTCACGAATTTCAGCAACGAGTACAAGCACGTGAGCAAAGGCACGACGGTCGCCTACATCGAAGAAATCGTAGAAGCCAGCAATGCTTTCGGCCTCACCGATTCTCCCGAGCCTACTCCGACGAATAAAGCACCGCAACCAGCTTTCGACATCAATCCCAGCCTTCAGAAGCACAAACAAGAACAGCTCAAAACCCTGCTCTTGCAATACAAGGACTGCTTTTCGTCGTCGTCAAGAATTCGGCAGACTCCCGTGGCAAAACATCGCATCATAACAGAGGAAAGCGCCAGACCACTCCGTCAGAGCCCGTACAGAGTTTCGACGCGAGAACGCGAGGCCGTGAAGAAACAGGTCGACGAAATGCTACGCGACGACATCATCCAGCCGTCGAAGAGTCCGTGGGCATCCCCGGTGGTGCTAGTGAAGAAGAAGGATGGGACTCTACGTTTTTGCGTCGATTATCGTCGCCTGAACAAAGTCACCAAGAAGGACGTGTATCCCCTTCCCCGGATAGACGACACCCTGGACCGATTACACAACGCAAAGTACTTTTCGTAGATGGACCTAAAGACCGGTTACTGGCAAATAGAAGTCGACGAGAGAGACCGAGAAAAGACTGATTTTATAACACCAGACGGCCTGTTCGAGTTCAAGGTCATGCCCTTTGGTCTTTGCTCGGCACCTGCGACTTTTCAAAGGGTTATGGATACAGTACTGGCCGGCTTGAAGCGGCAGACGTGTCTCGTGTACTTGGACGACGTCGTTGTGTTTTCCTCAAACTTCGACGAACACCTTCGGCGCCTTGAAGTTGTACTTCAAGCAATCAAGGCCTCCGGACTCACCTTGAAGCCTGAAAAGTGCCGCTTCGCGTACGAGGAGCTCTTGTTCTTGGGTCACGTAATCAGTAAGGATGGTGTTCGCCCGGACCCGCGGAAAACAGCTGCCATCGCTGACTTCCCGACGCCCAGCGACAAGAAGGCCGTACGCCGTTTTCTCGGCTTGTGCGCCTATTACAGACGTTTCGTCAAGGAATTTTCACGGATCGCCGAGCCACTGACGCAACTCACGAAGGCCGACGTCGAATTCAGGTGGGAAACGTCGCAAGTTCAAGCATTTCAAGAACTGAAACGACGCCTGCAGACGCCTCCCATACTTGCGCATTTCGACAAATACGCCGATACGGAAATCCACACCGACGCAAGCAGCGTAGGACTCGGCGCCGTCCTTGTGCAAAAGACCGACGGATTCGAAAGGGTCATCAGTTATGCTAGCCGGTCGCTATCAAAGGCAGAAATCAACTACTCCACAACAGAAAAGGAGTGCCTGGCCATCGTCTGGGCTACATCGAAGTTTCGCCCCTACCTCTACGGCCGGCCCTTCAAAGTTGTGAGCGACCACCACGCCTTGTGTTGGCTAGCTAACTTGAAGGACCCTTCAGGTCGCCTCGCACGGTGGAGCCTACGACTTCAAGAATTTGACATAACCGTCGTTTACAAGTCCGGGAGAAAACACTCCGACGCTGACTGCCTGTCCCGCGCCCCCGTCGACCCACCGCCGCAGGACGACACGGAGGATGACTGCTTCTTGGGAACCATAAGTGCCGAATACTTCGCCGAACGACAGCGAGCGGACCCAGAACTCAGGGGCCTTGTGGAATACCTCGAGGGCAGGACCACCGTTGTTCCCAAGGTATTCACGCGAGGACTGACGTCGTTTTTCTTGCGCAACGGTGTTCTCCTTAAGAAGAACTTCTCGCCGCTTCGAGCCGATTCCCTTCTCGTAGTGCCCTCGATATTGCGATCAGAGGTCCTCCAGGCTCTGCATGACGACCCGACGTCTGGACACCTGGGCGTTTCTCGCACGCTCGCAAGAATACAGGAAAAGTACTACTGGCCGCGCCTTGTCGCCGACGTAACTCGCTACGTCAAGACCTGCCGGGACTGTCAGCGACGCAAGACACCGCCGACTAGGCCAGCCGGACTTCTGCAGCCTATCGAGCCACCTCGACGGCCGTTCCAGCAAATTGGGATGGACTTACTGGGGCCGTTCCCGACGTCCAATACCGGAAACAAATGGATCGTCGTAGCTACCGACTACCTCACCCGCTACGCCGAGACAAGGGCCCTACCTAGAGGCAGTGCCGCCGAGGTAGCGAAGTTCTTCGTTGAGAACATCCTCCTGCGTCATGGCGCCCCAGAGGTCCTCATCACCGACAGAGGTACGGCGTTTACTGCTGACCTAACTCAGGCAATACTGAGATACAGCCAAACAAGCCACCGCCGGACCACAGCGTACCACCCACAGACCAATGGCCTCACCGAGCGGCTAAACAAGACCATCGCCGACATGCTGGCCATGTATGTCGACGTCGAACACAAGACGTGGGATGCCATCCTTCCGTATGTGACCTTCGCATACAACACGGCCATGCAAGAAACGACGCAAATGACGCCGTACAAGCTGGTCTACGGAAGGAGCCCGGCAACGACGCTCGACGCAATGCTACCAACCGCCACCGACGAAGACGACCTCGACGTAGCCGCCTATTTGCAACGCGCCGAAGAAGCTCGACAGCTCGCCCGCCTGCGCATCAAGAACCAGCAGAGGGTCGACAGCCGTCACTATAATCTTCGACGACGCCACATGGAGTACCAACCCGGGGACCGTGTGTGGGTCTGGACGCCGATACGCCGACGTGGGCTCAGTAAAAAACTTCTTCGGCGATACTTCGGGCCATACAAGGTGCTTCGACGTCACGGCGCTCTTGACTACGAGGTCGCCCCGGACGGCATTACGAACTCCCAGCGACGCCGCGCACGACCTGAAGTCGTCCATGTCGTGCGCCTTAAGCCGTTTTTTGCGCGTTAGCGACCCTGGAGACTCTACTTTTTCCTTTGTTATTGTAATTTATTTGTGTATGCACTTGTTTTTTCCTTTCCATGTTCTGTTGCAAGCATCGGGACGATGCTTTTTCAGAGGGGGGCAATGCCACGCCCGCTTCTGCTTTTATTTTGCTGTGTTCGAGTTTGACCAGCAAGGACTGTTATCAACGCTCGACGCTGGCTCCGAAGCAGTGTTCGAGAAGCTTCACGATTCTGGTAGATCGTTTTGTTAAGATTGCGCGCCGCACGCGAATGTTCCAGCGTTGTCGAGAGATAACGCCGCCACCAGCGATATTGCTGGAAAGTTCCATAGCACCTGTATAAAAGCCGACGCGCTTGACCGCTTGTCAGTTGATCGACGGACGACGCCCTGTTCGCCGCTATCATTGTACAGCGTGTATTGCTGTAGTTCTATTCTGATTTTCCGGCCACAAGTTCGGCCAAATAAACAGTTTCATCCTGCAAACGCCGACTGCTGTCTTCGTCGACGTCACGACCACGTGACAATACTATATCAGCTGCATACATCAATGTCGGTAATGACTGTTCAACGTGTTTTCCTTGCTTGGCAAAAGAGAGGCTGAAGCCGAGTCTACTCCCCTCTAATTTAGCTTCTAATCCTTGTAGATACAGCATAAATAACAGAGGTGACAAGGGACACCCCTGTCGAAGCCCGCGTTGTATCTCTATAGGTTCGGATACCTGTTTTTCCCATTTTATAACTACCCTGTAACTTTTATAGATGTCCTTTTCCTTTAAAAGATTATTTATTCCATCTTCCACATCTAGTGTGTCCAGTATTCCCCACAAGTCTTCTTGAATCACACTATCGTAAGCTCCCTTGATATCTAGAAATGCCAGCCACAGGGGCCTGTGTTCTTTTTCCGCTATTTCAATACACTGCGTCAATGAGAACAGATTATCCTCCAACCTCCTTCGTTTACGGAACCCATTTTGTAGTTCCCCCAGCATCCCTTATTCTCCACCCATGTCTGTAGTCTTTCCTTTACGATCTGCATCACCAGCCTGTAAACTACTGATGTCACTGTTATACGGCGGTAGTTGTTTATATCAGCTTTGTCCCCCTTTCCTTTATAGATCATGCTCATCCGGCTTAGTTTCCACCCATGGGGGGCTTCACCATCCAATATTGCTTTGCTCGCTGCTTCTCTTAATGTTTGCTTAGAGTTTGGACCTAATTTCTTTATTAGCATAATTAGGATGCCGTCAGGGCCTGTTGATGTGCTATTAGGAACCCTCTTCTCTGCCCTTTCCCACTCTCGTTGTCCCAGTGGAGCCACTGCGGTAATTGGTCTATCCTCATCCGTTAGGGTGCATGCATCGCTTCCTTGTTGTTTAAATTTTTCTGTCATCATTGTTCTTATAAATTCCATTGCGTCATCCCCTTCTAGCCTAACCCCTTGAACTGTAGTTATACACCTCTGTTCCATGCTTGTCTTATTACTCAGAGAATTGAGATGGTTCCAAAACTTTGCAGCTGCCTTTCTATCCTTTTTGTTTACTTCCGCCATCCATTGGGCCCCTTTTCTTCTAATCTTTTCATTGATCAGATTGGAAGCTTCCCTTCTGCAGCTCAAAATGTTACCCCATTTTCTTTCGACATCATCTTCCGGTTCACCCCTCTGTTTAGCATGGCTGTGTTCTCTGGAGGCTTCCTGACGTCTTACTATGGCTCTCTTAACTTCCTCATCCCACCAGCTCTTGGGCTTGTGTCTCCTTTTCCCGGTTCATTTGAGCAGCCGCTCGCTGGGCGCGCCATCCAGTGGCAGCGCCCTCTGCAAGCTGCATCATAAACTATTTCCGCCCGGCGAGCCGGTTGGCTTGGCTCGCTCACGACACTAGCCGAAGCTTTCTAGCCACGATAGTTAGCTATCCGTGTGTGTTTCGTCGTTGCGAGTTTTGTTCATGCGGTGGACTTTTACCGCGCTACCTCGCATTTTGTGTTGTATGTTGTGGTTACTGACGTAATCGCAGGTTCTTCACGTAGTATTATACGCAATACCAGGTAAATAGTCACCAGATGCCATGCCGTGTGACTCCAACCTGCGACTTCTTTGTTCAGTGTGATCGACGGACATGATTCATAGTTCTGAAGAACACCTTCTTCAAATGTTTCCGCACGTCAATAGGGTGCCTTGATGCGCGATGTGTCCGCTCACGTCGAGGCACACTACACATCAGTGAGTAGGAGCGCCGCAATCCTTTCTCGACGACGCGCTCTGTGGAAAATGCCTCGATGCTCGGGGACGGCCGGACGCGTGTATCTTGGCCATTTCTTGCTTGGCGCATCGCTTGAAAACCGGCGGTCATCCTGCAGCGCACGCTGCCAGCGTGCTTTCTTGCCAAAGGTAAGTGATATTGAAGGAAGGAAGGAAGGAAGAAACAAGCGGAAAGACAGGGAGGTTAGCCAGTTCTTAGACCGGCTGGCTACCCTGTGCTGGGGGAAGGGGTAAGGGGGATAAAAGATGATAAGTGATATTGAACGTTACGCTTCGTACATTATGAGTTGTTCTTATTGCAGTACGCGTTGTCGCCGAAGAAAATCGCATAACGTGTTAATGCTCTATGCGGTTGTAGTGTGTGGTTTGTGCTTGCGCATGATATTGTTAAGAACGTAGTCGGTAGTGTTATAGAGTTTTGGTAATTAGCTCGCTTGCACGCACTGCTATACGTTAATAATTTCTGAAAGTAGACAAAATTTTCTGAAAGGAGACGCAGACAACCACTGTCATGCGTCTTATGCATGTCAAATTTATGCATGTCTCTTGTCAACTTACTTGGAGTGACGCCATGAAACCGAATTCATTTTTTTCGCACGAGCCCTGGAGGAACAATCTTCAGCCACCGTACTGTGCGATGAATCGTGAATTGGTACAGTGGCAGGAATAAATTGTATCTCGGGATGTTTTTTTAGGCGTGCATTTTATCTGTCATTGTGTAACGTGACCCTCAAAAGCGTTTAGGTTAGCATTGTTGGACATAGCTTATCATCTTTCAAGTAATAGACAGCGTATATTTGCTAAAAATGCAATTTCTGCAGCATGACACTGTATTTTGTTCAGTTGGTTTCCCCCATTTTTATCCTTTCTGCACGTTGACCGAATTTGACAAGACGTAGTTTCAGCTGAATTTTCTTGCTTTCAGCACTCTAGGTGCGTCCGTGTATTGAAGTCCCACCTTTCATAGCATACTAATAGCTTGTGAAGAACAACGCTTGTCTTGAATTAGCCATTTCTCAGAGCTCTTCTCACCTCCTTAAAGGGCAAGGTGCTGCTGGCACACCTGCTTCGGCTTTTTTTTTTTCTTTTTTTTTAATGCTTAGGTTTTTCGCAACGTACTACAGGTAGCAAACAGCACTGCTACGACAAGCAGTGGAGTGCTGACCATGCAGTCCAGAAGGTGGCTCAGGCAAGCATGCCATAGGAGGTGCTTATTCAGACAGAAGAAATAAGCATCTGTAGCCAACGTAAAGGTCATGTACAAAGTTCCATTTAATGAAGAAGAATCTTGTTTTGAGCTAGTCATATCGAAGGGCAACAATGAGTGCTAGATAAATGAGATGGAAATGCACAGTACAACATGATATATGCCAGCAACCTACTTAAGTTTATTCATGCAAAATGGTTATTTCAATCTGGTTCATTCGGGGGAAGAGCCCAATAGTTTCCACGAATGGGCATAGCTGGTAGTCGCTGCACATCGTGTTACTGTGTTCTCGCACTCATTATTATGTGCCACCAACTCTTGTGACGTTCTACCAAGGTGAAATTACTTCACATAAACAGCAGCGAGAAGGCTCTTGCTAGCCAGTTCAATTACGATAGCGTTACCATAGTTTTAGTTCCAGTAATCCAGCTAAGCTATAGAAGAGCGTACTCCATGTGTTTGTCGCCATGGGCAGTGCATTTTCTTTGGGAACATGGGTTAATTTTGTGAAGATAAATGTTGCCTTTCTGTAAAACGTGGTTCTGGAAAATGGCATTGTGCCAAAAATATTAAGGTTGATGACTTCTTGCAGCACGCATTGTTATACAGGAATGTTAGCTTTTTCATAAATGCAATGCATGGTGCGTGAAGAATATAGCGGCCCACTTTAAAATTTATAACTTCATGATTGCAGTCTCTGAGACAGACTTTACTGTATACAGTTTGTTTCTGCAAAGCTTCTGCCTATCTTCTGCAATTCTTCAAGGGCAAATAATGAATTTGCTGTGTACACTAGATTGCACATTTTTATCACTTAGGCTGAACAATACGCATGAGTGATGTGTGGAATTCTTGCCAATGGATTTTAATGATCCCTTCACACCGCCTATTCTGCTTCACACAATTATTGGGCATTTTGTCTGCACGTGCTATGCATGCTAGAAATGAAAACAGTGAATGCAGCTGACAGCATCAAGGAGTACAATGTCCATAGGCTAGTATGAGGTGCGAAATGTTGTCACTGCTAAAATTTACGTTATGTGTGCGTGGTGCAGCTGACTATAATTTAGCACTTTCCATCTGCTCACGCAGTTGGAGCAGATGTCGTTCATGTTTACTGTGGTATGGCACAGTCACCAAGTTCGTGTATGCGCATTCTGCATACCAGGAAACCTCACCTGAAGCAATATTTTGCTTTGATGGCAGCTAAGTGAGAACAAATGGGTTTGTCTTGTCTCTACATCTGTCAGTACCATTACACAGGCTTGTTAAGTGCATTCAAGTAGCTTTAGCAGTGCACTTGCAGCTACAGAGCCAGTAGAGGAAGCCAATTTCAACATCAGAGTTCACTCTGCGTATCCCACTTTCCAAAAGGGCATCGTTTTGTGATACCTTAAAGTCAAGACTTGCTCAATTACACACTTCTTGTTTTCTGGCTTAACAGGAATTATGATAATTCTTATAGCTCATGTGGAATTATGCCATTGTTTTTTTGATATTGTTACTTTGCATACATACTTTACGACTGCACCCTCCCCAACCAAAGATTTGCAGTGCTACATTCTGTCATGGGTGAAACCAATTATTTAACTAAAAACCAGGCCAGGGAAAGCAGTATGATGCCCTGTAATATAGGAGAATGTTGCTGTCTCAGTGTTTAGTCTAGAGCTGAATTTAATGAGAAAGGGCAGCAATGTAGGTCATCTGTGGATGTTTCCAAACCATAATTGTGTTTTGCTCACTTTGTTATCGCAGGAAGCATCTTCAAAAAGCAGTGCTACAAGGATGTGAGCAGCGGTTTCCCTTCAACGAACGGGTCAAATTCATGGAAGCCACGTGCCTGCTGCTTCTGGCCTACACAAACATGCAGCCACCATAGTAAAGTTCTTGCAAAGGTGTAAGAAATCCCTATGCTGCATGGATTGCTCATGTTAATTGCCGGTTTTTGTAGCTTATAGTGATAATGTCCGCAAGTATACTTCCTTGCAACCTATGTTTACATTATCTTAAAGGGCCAGTCAGCAGGCTCTGAGCTCATTTTTTTACACCTTCCAAACAAGCTCGATAAGTCGTACAGAGTGCCGCAGCAGTCACATTGTGCGAATATCAGACACTCCACTTTAAAAACAATTACCGCGCCTCCTCTTCAGCACTTGACCGGTCCTCTTTGGTAGCGAAGTGTTGTAATGTTGCCCATGAACAACATCAAAGGAGCACTGATACAAAATTTCGAAGGCGAGATAATGAGTGAAACAGATGTATGTGGAGCCGTACACACCGTCTACGAAATATCAAGGGCCAATATAGCCTAGAACATATTTAATATCAATTTTAAAGTGCATGCCGCGCGAATGAGCGAGATGCGAGCGCTTCGCGACGCCGACACCAACGCGGCGGATGTGTAAACAAACCTACGTCACGCGTTTGTGTTGGCTGGTGGCTGGTTGTGCCCTTGCGCTTGTGCCGTGCTACCTGCCATTTGTTCCTCCGTGCCTGCGGCTTTCCGTGTGCTAGTTGTGTTCTCTTCCGCTGTTCGCTCGTCGTGCCCGTTGGCAGATGTTATGGCCCGCTCACGCTAGCGGCAAGCCTGCCGCAACGGCGCGATGCCGCAGAACGTCGGCCGTCGCCGCACGCGCGAGAGCTGTCCAATTTGCACGGCAAGCTCCGCCGGCGAGGCATTCGCGCCTCCGAAAAACATGGCAGCACTGCCAAAAGCGGTTGTCGTCCACTTCGAATCTATGAAGTGGCCGCCGTGCGCTCTGTAACGTGTAAGTTCCGAACTGATGCTTCCATTTGCTTTAGATTCATGTCGTTAAGCTTCGACAGCAATGTATTCGTCCCGATTCGGCACCGTTTTTGAGAGCCATAGTCAAATAATCGATGCTGTAAGCTTAGCGAGTCGAGATGGGCGCTTCCGAATGCTCGGAGGACATAGATTACGCGTTTGTTAGTTGTATCTAATCCTCCATAGCTGGCGCCACTTGACTTGGTTCGGCGCCCACCACACCCACGTTCGCGCGCCGCTTACGTCACAATTTTGCGTTTTCACGTGGCCAGCTGTGGTTACCCGTCCTCCGGAAGTATCTGCCTAGCTAGGTGCTCTTTGAAACCGAAACTGTGACTGCGCGCTCTAAAAATGTCTCTATATAAATAACCGTCGCGCACTCGCGTAAACGAGGTTTGCAGCCGTGATAAGTGGATCATAAGCTATTTATTGCAACAAAAAAAAAAAACAAGGTGCAAAATTTTTGTGTCAGTGCTCCTTTAAGTAGCACTGCCTGTCGAATAGTCCTCTGCAATATGAAACGGCATTTTGGCTCTGCGATGATGCAGTATAGGCTGTGGGGTTGTCACGAGTGTTATGAATTTGTTTATCTTGCCAGCGCTTTGAACTGTGCTTGCTCACTACACCGCTCTGGCACAGTGGCACATCGAGGAAGCCCCTCTTCACGATAGGGAGGCTGAGCGAGAAACTGAAGGCAGTTGGAATGTTTGTTTTATCTTCTGTGTCTTCATTATTACACCACGTAATCCAAAAATTCTTGTGGCAGCATGTTCACATTGTACAAGCGTGCAGTAGTCGCAAAGTTTAGACTCCGGGGTTGCTTAGTGTCCCTTCAGCTTTATTTATGAATCATAAATTCACCCGTCACATGTCTTTCTTCCTTTATTTTTTGCAATGCTCATTTCTAAAATAGCATGTCAGCTTCTGTGAGTGGTAATTTACACATTTAGCATACAAAAAATCCTGGTATATGCAATAAGTGCCTTGATGAATTTTTCATGGCACCAGAGCCGCCTTCTTTTTTCCTTGTGGCAGCCACATGGAAGTTCATTGCTATGCTGCTTTGATCTTTTCAATCAATGCATTTCACAATCCAGGGTGTATGGTGTATTTGCATCTTGAGGGGTTTAATATCATACAAGTAATGGAATTTTTTCTGTCTTTAAGTGTTTACTTTTCAGTTATTTAACTGTGGTCTTCAGAGCAATATGTAGACAGGAACATCGATTCTGCGAAGCTTTGGTTCAAAAAGAGACGCTGAACAGGAGTGCCTTAGGTTTATGACCTGAGCACCAGCCCTTCGGGTTACAGAAATATCTATACTGCATATTGTCTGTAGCTCCTTGTTTAATTACATATATTTCTTCAACCTACAGCTCTTTCCATAATCCTTAACATTAACCTGCATTACCAAGTGAACATCCCCCGCCGTAATACAGTGGTTAAAATGGTCAGCTGCTGATCTGAAATGCGCGGGTTCGATCCCTGGTGCAGTGGTTGCACTTTCGATGGAGGTGAAAATCTTAGAGGCTCCTGTGCTCTTAAATTGACGTTCACATTAAAGAACCCCATTATTATTATTACAGCAGCAAGTGAACAGAGTGGTAATTCTAAATTGTATACATATTTAGAAAAAGTCACAGTTTCGCTGCAAGGGCGAAGCAATGAATGCGATAGCAAGAAACTAATGCTATACGAAGTGAGGCTCGCCAATGGATACTCTCAGTTTGAACAGCGCTCCTCTTGAAAAGGCGGCCGAAGCAGTGAAGGAAACTAGCGTGCTTCTAGTGTCGAGCTGTGACACTTGATAGTTCGCGCTCATCTTCTGTTTCTTCGTTTGGCGGCGTCCCTTGAGCTCGAGTGACTTGACGATTTAGCGGCGTCCCCTGACGAGTAACATGAGCGCGGACATCACGGTGAAAGCTCGAAACATCCCTCTTCTCCTCACCACGAGAAAACCGCGCGAGCAGACAGCGGAAGGGCAAGGTTCTACTTGCGCAAATATAAGAAGAAGCGAGCGAGCTCTCCGACGACTTTTAAATCCGCCCGTCGCGCTCCTCGCGCCATCTCGCTGGTAATGAAAGAACGTTTATAAGCGCCTGCCATATTTGAGTCCTGCCAGCGGTAAAGGGTGTGTATATAACGCTCGCCGTTAGCTACCTGAAGGACCGGCGCTTTCTGGCGTAGTGGTTAGCGCCACGCGCTGCGCAACGAGAGGTCGCTTGTTCGATTCCGTGCTTCGGAAGCATTTTTCTGAATTATTTTTATTTGGGACTTTGATATATATATATATATATATATATATATATATATATATATATATATATATATATATATACTTATACATATACGGTGCATGACGACGACGACGGCAAAATCCAGCCGAGACTGTCCATATAATTGCTATCGCAATAATAACAGGGAGCTAAGCTAGTTGGTAGGTATTCGTGTTAAAAAGGCAGGGCATGCACACATGGACACAAGAGAGGTCAAGACACCACTAACGCGAACTGAAAAGCTGGACAGTGGCACAAAAAATAAGTAGACACAAAAACTTATTTGCGCATGCCCAGGCAAGAGCAGATACCTAGCAATACCACACATGCGATTGTCTACGTGAGAGGTAATTGCTCAAGGATTCAATTTTTTCTTTGTGCTAGTTATTCGACGGTTGGCTCCCATGTGCACTGCCATTATAGATATGCCAGGCCTCGACCACTGGACGCATTCTTCATTCATGTGCTTGTACGGAACAGTGCATTCATTGAACTTTGGCGTGCATTTACGCTCTCGACAATGTAAATATAGATTAGGGGATGAGCCTCCCGTTAGCGATGTCGGCGTTTGAGGTGTCTTGACTTTCAGTTGCGTCTATGTTTGCATGCCCCATCTTTTTAACATGTATTCATATAGTGCGTAAGAGAAATAGGTTATCTAGTGAGATATTTTGAAATGAAGCTTAGGGTGGACACCGAAATAGCAGTGTATAATAAATTTGAGCGATGAATGCATCGAGCTGAAAATAGAAAACGATATAATGGAGAAATATTGCCGCTTGCTGTTTTCTTATACTCATCACATTCTTTTGTCTTATATACTTTGACAATGACCAAGTGTCATGTTGGATGCTACTAAATGGTTATGAGCTATACATAGACAAAGCAGCGGCTGTTTGGATGTTTTCTAAACTGCTACCTCATGGGGCAAGAAAAATTAATTTGGGTTACGTGAGGCATGCTAGAAAAAGTAAACTTGTTTTTGATGTTTTTGTTTACCTGGCAGACATTCTATACAAATTTGTCGAAAGGTGGAAGGAAGGCACGCACAGATGGACACAGAAATCATGAGGCTGCCACAGGAGCTGTGAATGAGCATTAACCTGTGAGTATGTCTTAAACTTTTTGTTGAAACCTTGAATTTCGGCAGTACATTCTTATCGATGCTTTGTATCCTCTGATTTGTAGTGCAATATTGTTGCGCCTTATTTTTACACCCTGTTGCTTTCACAGCTGCATTGCAGAGCAAAACACTTTAGTCTGGTACAAGGCCCAAAAGGTTCCACCGAGATGACCAAATTGCGGCAGCCAATTCCTTCCGCAATCAATGCAGTAGTGTAAAGAAACAGCGCAAAAGACGGAGCACAAAAAAAGGAAGAGAAAAAGTGCTGTACTCGCGTGCTCAGTCTTTTGCACTGCTTTGTTTTCGCTATGTCGTACCAACACACCCAAGCATCCACTTTCGCCTATGTAGTAGTCCTGCTCGTACACTTGGTAGTGTTCTCCAACGGTAGGATTACCGGCTATCTGGCTTGTGAAGTCAATGTAGAGTGCATGTGTATTGGTGTAGACTTGTGTGAATCCTCCATTGAGATGGAAATGCAGCTGCGTTTTAATATTTTAGCCAGTATAGCTCGTGAATGCAATTTAGGACTGCGACAGCAACACTCCTAGAAGCGGCGAGTTAATAAATTATTGTGTATTTCTCTGTTTCCACATTATAAAAACATAGCTGGTTAAAATTAGTCCAGACTTTACGCTATCACTTAACATATGGCCTTCAGTGCTGTTTGAAGGCATCGAACCATATGAAATACATTGTGCTTTTGTGTGTGCCAAAGGTTAGTGGAGTCAATAAACTAGCGATGGATAAAAATAGGTCAGAGGTTAACGTAATTTTTTCACAATCAACCTCTTGTCGGCAGTTATTCAGAGTAGGGTTTTGAAGTAATTTAGCAATACAAGCAGATTAGTGCCTCGTTTTAGTATCTCACGGTGCTCACTGTTTTAGTACCTATTTGGGTCATTTCACGTCAATGTGCCAGGTGGTTTCTTGACCATTTGCAATATTTTGAAAAACTGGTGCTAGGTTTCAATGTGGCAAGTAATAGTTCAAGCGCTATCTTTGGGGAAAAAAGTTCGTGATGCAGCAAAGACCTTTCCAACTTTGCACGCAGAAATAAAGCTGTCAGGCAAATTAATTGACACGTGATTATTGCTTCGAGCTACTAAAACACCCTTGTTTCTTTAACGTAGTCACCAATCTTTCATGACCATGATAGTCGAATTCATTTTCATTTCAATTTATGCTATTTGCAGTCGTGGGAAAACATTGCAAAATGCAGCATTTCTAAGTATATTGTAAAAAAGACTCATTCTTGCATGTGAAGTATATTGACACTTTGAGGCAAGTGCATTTATCAAGGGTTGAAAATGTTTCTGGCAAAACGAAAAGCAGAAAATTCTTCAAAATTCACACTTGGAAGAAAAACTTTTTAACCCATATTGCTGGTTCTTTTTCACAGTGTAATATTCCAAGTAAAAATATCGCCTTCACATCATTGTTTGGTTTACTCTTGCGATAATTTATACAGAAAGGATTTTAAAATGTAATTTTTCTTCGAGCAAAAAAATACATTTTTCAACTGAAAAACTACAAGGCTGTCTGAAGTTTGTTGGAGCTTTGCCTTCACTGCACAGCACATCGCGGTTCCTTCATGGTATTTCAGACATAAGTATTGCTTAAATGTGCAACATTGGGACTTGCACTAAATGAGCACAGGGGCATCTGCGTGAATCCTGTGGCAATGTGCTGTGCAGCGAAGGTCAAGAAACAAGAATCTTTGTGTAGCCCAGAGATTATCACTTCAGTAAATTTTTTCTTGCATACAACACAGCAGTATATTTTTTTAATAGAATGTGAATTGCCAGCAAAGTATACCACACAATAACTTCTTGACGACCTTTCTGCTTGGAATGCTACATAGCAAAATTTAAGCCGCAATATGGGTCAAAAAGCTATTTTTCCAACTCTGTCACAGTTTAGTTGCAACGTTTCTGTTTATTTTGATTTCACAGTAGTTTTATGACAAAGTAGATATTTATTTACTTATGTTATAGATTAGGGAATTTTTTACTTATTTATTTATTACTTGACAATACTGCTGTCTCCAGTCAGCAATACTGCAAAGTGGGCTACAATGGTAAGTTGCAGATAAAATGATCTTGCTAAGCAAAAACAAGGGCATAACTTATCCAAAATACAAGATAAAGCAAGAACATCTATACAACCGTCATGAGGCAAATGATAAGGGAACAACACATAATACAGAGGCAATGAATTTTAGACAATCAATTGGCAAGCATTGATTGTGGGTATTCCATACGAAAGAATTGATCTTTCTCCTGATAAATGTTAATATTAGGACTTCAACATTTTGCAATTTTTCCTCATGGCTGAAAAAAATGAAACTTGAAATGAAAGTTTCCAAACTATTTTAGCCATGAAACACTGCACCTTCAGATGAAAGAAATATTTTGCATTAAGACGGTGTAGAGAAGCATTGGAACGCTCTAATGGGTCGTCCTCTCGAGCGCCTCCTAGTGGGTCGCCCTCATCGCCTCTTCTCGGGGAGCACGCCCCTCATGCTCGTGCTCGTGAGAGTCTGCGAGTCTCTGTCGTGCATCGTCGCCGTCAATCCCGCCGTCAATAAACGCCTTAACAAAGTGGTGGAGAGTGCTGTACCGTCACCACTACTTCGGTCTCCATTCGATGCCCCTGGAGCTTCGATCCCGTACCGTGCCATCTACCATGCCGCAAGACGCCGCTCAGCAAACGCCGCCTCCTGCTCCGACCGCTTGTCCCGGTGGCCCCCGCATCCGCGACCCTCCTATCTTCACCGGCGCGGATGGCACCGACGTGGAAGACTGGTTCGCGATTTACGAACGGGTGAGTGTCCCCAATAAATGGGACGAAGCAGGCAAGCTGAGCAACTTGGTTTTCTACCTCGCGGGTGTGGCAGGCATGTGGTACAACAACCATGCATCCGATTTCCCGACGTGGTCCGATTTCAAGACCGCCATCGTCGACGTGTTTGGCCGCCCTGCCGTCCGTAAGCTGCAAGCCGAACAGCGCTTACGGGAACGGGCACAACAGGCCGGTGAATCGTTCACGAGCTACATTGAAGACATCCTTGACTTGTGCAAAAAAGCCGACGCGAGCATGCCGGAGTCTGACAGAATCAGGAATGTTATGAAAGGCATCGACGACGATGCATTCACCATGCTGCTGGCCAAAAACCCTCGCACAGTGGTAGAGGTCATCACGCTGTGCCAAAGCTACGAGGAGCTGCGCCGGCAGCGCTTGATGACCCGTCGACCGCCATCACGCGATGCTGATCTCGCGGGCTTGTCGGCCATTCCGACCACTCCACCTTGCTCGCCGAAATCAAGTCGTTCGTGCGTGAGGAAATTGCCCGTCAGGTCTCTCTCCTGGCTTTCGCTCCACCGCAGCATGTTGACCAGCCGCCAACTGCCCTTCTGCCTCCTCTCCGCCGAGCGATTCAGCAAGAAATCGCAGAGGTCATTCCTGAATACCACCAACCGCCTCCAGTGCATGCGCCACTAAGCTACACGCAAGCTGTAGCCAGGCCGCCCCCAGCGATTTCTGTGGCTGCACCGCGAAGTTACGCCGAAGCCGTCGTCGGACCCCAGGCCTTCGACGCGGCTGTGCCGCCTACGTACGTCGACGTCGTCCCCAGGCCCCGACTTCTGCCCACAATGCCCTCATATCAGCAGCCGTCTCGTCCATCCCGTTCTGCGACATGGATGGGGCCCGCGAACCGCTGGCGCACTTCCGACAACCGCCCCATCTGCTTCGCGTGCGGTTGCGCCGGTCACGTCGCACGCTACTGCAATCGCATGGAGCCGCCTCGGGTCGCATCAGCCCTCCCCAGCCAATCAAGCCGACCTTATTATGACCAAGCGCCGCCTATGTCACCGACGTCCCGCCCCGCAACATCTACCCGCCGGTCACCCTCTCCACGACGTCGCTCACTGTCGCCGATGCGGCCACGTCCGGTCTCACGTGACCAGGAAAACTAGTCGTCGCAGTCCACGAGGCAAGGGCTGCGACGCTATCGAACTGCGAAAGCCCTCAGCGAAGCCCATCGAACGTGATAGACGTGTTTGTGGACGGTGTTCGCGCATCTGCCCTTATCGACACTGGAGCCGCCGTATCCATCACGGACGCCAAACTTAGCCGATTACTGCGAAAAGTGACGACGCCACTTTCCGGTCTCTCCCTCCGTACAGCCAGCGCCCAAAGTATCCACCCTACAGCGGTGTGCACCGCCCGCGTCATTATTCAGGATGCTCTCTACGCCGTCGAATTGATCATAATTCCTGCCTGCTCCCACGACGTCATCCTAGGATGGGATTTTCTCTCCCTCCACGACGCCGTCATTCATTGCGCACCAGCCGAAATAGAGCTCGCACCGTTCTCTGATTGGACGCCGGCAGACAATCCATCGGCTGCGGGCAAGGTACATGTCAAAGACGACACCAAGGTGCCTGCAAACTCGTCAACGGCGGTGTCAGTCTACTGCGCAAGTCTCTCCGACTCCGTTGCGCTCCTCTCGCCATCTGACCGTATTTGCACGAGGAAAGGCTTGCTGGTGCCTTTCGCGACCGTGCAAGTCACTCAGGGCAGCACCTCTATTTTTGTTATCAATCCATCACCGTACAGTGTCAAGTTGGTGCAAGGGGAATGTCTCGGTAGCGTGGAACCCCTCGAAGACGCACAAGTTATGGACGAACCAGATGAAATGAACTGCCACAGTTCCAGTACGCTCGGTGCTGTTTCCACGTCTGGTTCATCACCCGCTGATGTATTTGGTTCCTCCATTGCTGACAACCTTACGCCAGTCCAGCGTTCCCAGCTTCTGGGCCTGTTGGAAGAATTTCGCTCTTCTTTCGATGTCCCTCAAACTTCTCTCGGCCGCACGTCCGCCGTTACGCATCGCATCGACACTGGCACCCAGCCGCCACTGCGGCAACGGCCGAAGACTTCTCACCAGAAACTAGGCAGACCAGGAGGTACTTATGGGAAAGCACTGCAAATATCAGGAAAAAGGGCGAGAAAGTGAAACTTGTACGCGACAAAGTCATCATAAATGGAGATACATATGCTTGGGATGCTGCTGAGATGAAAAGAATTCCCGTTTTAGCAGCCAACAAAAAATCTAGGAAGAAACAGTGAACTTCTTCGGTCACTCAAAAATACTTCCGCATCATTAATCTGAACGCCCGCAGCATCGTAAACAAAGTTAGCGACTTGCAAAGTATTATAGTGGCGCATGAGCCGCATGTCGTAATAATATCTGAAACTTGGCTGCACTCAGGTATCTTAGACTTCGAGATAACACCACCAGGGTACAAAATATATAGGAAGGACCGAGATTCCCGGGGGGGCGGAGTCGCTTTGTTGTTTCAAGAGTCCATGCATGTTCAAAGATCCCCTGACATAGCAGACACCGAATGCGTCATTGCGAAAGTCTTTTTAAACGACTTCCATCTCGTAATCGCCGGTTTTTACCGCCCACCAAACTGTGACACATTTTTTGACAATTTGAATGAATTTTTGTGTACAGCTGGCACGCATTGTAAGAACATTTTGCTTGCTGGTGATTTCAACGCCCCGTCAGTTGACTGGTCAACTGATTTCCCTAATGCTCTTTGCGCAGCAGCAGAACCTTTAACCGATATCGTTCTTTTTCATGGGCTGACGCAACTAGTAAAACAACCGACTCGCGCACTTAACATATTAGATCTTTTCCTGGTAAACGACCACGTCCTCAAGCGCAATCCGAGAGTCGACATATTTGAGGGAATTTCAGATCACAGAATGGCATCTCTTACGTTAGAGTTAAACTTCCGATTAAAACCATCTAAAAGCCAACACTTAATTCCTGTGTACTCACATGCTAGCGACGTCGACATACTTGATGCTTTAGATAATGAGTTTTCCAAATTTGTATGTCTTTCGGAATCACATGACGGCTCTGTTCATAGCTTATGGTGCTTCTTTAAAAAACTTGTTCACAACTGTATCGACAATTTTGTGCCCAAGAAGCGAAAATATGTGTGTGAAACGAATCCGTGGATGACAAGAAACCTTGTGCGTCTTGGGCGAAAATTAAAAAAAGTGAGAAAGCAGCATACGGTACGACCATCAAAAGCAAACTCTGATAAGCTAACCAACCTGCGCCGACAGCTTAAAAACGGCATATTAAAAGCCAAAGATCACTATCAAAATGTTTCACTGAAAAACTTTCTTGAGTCATCCCCGGATAAGTTCTGGAGATATCTATCGCCAAAGAAGACCCACGTGTCTGATATTTGTGTTGATGGTATCATGTTGACTGACAAACTCAGAATTGCAAATGCACTGAACGAGTACTTCTGCTCCGTGTTCACGAGTGATGATGGCAAGATACCACGCATATCTGTTCTAGACGCTACTCCGCCCATAAGCTCCCTCGACATAAACGAAGCGGGAGTACTGTCCTTGCTTCTTGGCATTGACGTGAAAAAATCGCCAGGCGTCGATGAAATACCTAATGCTTTCCTCCGGAGATATGCGGAATGGTGCGCCAAATATCTGTGCATTATTTTCAACAAATCACTTTCACGTGCAGAAATACCACACGACTGGAAGCATGCAAAGATTATTCCCATCCCTAAATCAGAAGACCGCTCACTGCTGTCCTCCTACCGCCCTATCTCTCTTCTTTGTACCTCATCGAAACTGATGGAGCACATTATATTTAAGCACATTTCAGTCTTCATTGAAAATAATGGCCTCTGCGATACACGACAACACGGCTTCCGTCGCGGAATGTCAACCGTAACGCAACTACTGGAAACCGTACATGAAATTGCGGCAGCACTGGACAGCCAAGGTCAAATTGACATAATATTTTTGGATTTTGAAAAGGCCTTCGACCGTGTATCCCATCAAAAGTTGCTATTAAAACTAAAACCCATTCTCAAAAATGACCAGCTACTTCAATGGATAGAGGCGTATCTGACAAACAGGCGACAAACAGTCGTTGTCGACGACGCAAAGTCGGACTCATCTGATGTGCGGTCTGGAATACCACAGGGATCAGTCTTGGGTCCCCTGTTTTTTCTACTGTTCATTAATGACATAGTGCAACACATACCAGTTAAATTCGGTTGTTTGCAGACGACTGCATACTCTACAATGAAATCCACAGCGAGGCAGATCAGGCTATCCTAAATTCATCGTTATCAGTTATAGCTACTTGGTGCTTAGAATGGCAAATGAGCATTAACCTCAGAAAAACAGTATCGATGACCATAACACGCAAACAGAAGTCGTTACCTTTTGTGTACAGCATTAATGGCCATAATCTATCGTCTGTCACGCAATATAAATACCTCGGTTTAGTGATCACGTCGGACCTTAGGTGGAGTAACCATGTAGCTCACATTAAAAAAAGGCCATGAAGAAACTTGGATACCTGAGAAGAACCTTGGCTAAATCTACGAGCAATATAAAATTGTTGGCCTACAAGACATTCATAAGACCATTACTAGAATACGCTACTCCTGTCTGGGGCCCTTACACCCAATCAAACGTAAGCGAAATCGAAAACATACAGCGGAAAGCAGTCAGATTTATCTTTAATTCTTACCGTCGTCATACATCCGTCAGTGCTCTTTTACAGGACGCGAACCTCGAAACTCTAGAGGTACGACGCTATCGAGACAGGCTCAAGATGTTATACCTGATTTATCGACAACATGTCAAAATAGATAGGGAATTGTATATTAAACCGTGTAGTAGGCGCCCAACCCGTTCATCTCATTCGTTCAAGTTAATCGAATACTCGTGCCGAACCAACATGTTCAAAAAATCGTTCTTCCCTCGTACAATCCATGAATGGAACGCATTGCCTGAAAATGTATTACAGAGCCCAACCATGTCGTCGTTTATGCACGCTCTCGCTCATCTATGACCGAGATGTTTCCTGTGGCGTCTGTCGCTTTCCAGATGGCGTGCGACATTGAAACAAAAGCCATTACACCCTTCTTATCGTTGTCGAGCAGACTACTGCGTGAACATGCGCTCTTTTGCACATTCTTCTCTTTTTTTTCCCCTTGTAGTTATTTTATTTGTCCTAAACTGAAACATTTTTTCACCCTGTGGTCCATGTATTTTCTTACCAGTATTTTCAACTGTATTATCGTGTGTGTTTTACTGGAACCTGTTGTTTCTTGTTTCACATACTGAAAAGATTGTTCAACACTGTTTTTAGTTTTATTTCACAGATTTGTTTGGAACCGTTCTCACAGATTGTTCAACATTTTCTTTTGTGTACAATCCACTCCTGCCTATGGCTTGTAAAACAAGTTGGCAGTATTAAATAAATAAATAAAATAAATAAAATATCGCTTATCTCCCACAGAACGCCGTGTAATCAACGAGCAAGTCGACGACATGCTTCGACGCGATGTTATTCGACCTTCTAGCAGCCCCTGGGCGTCTCCTGTCGTTCTTGTTGCGAAGAAGGACGGTTCTGTGCGGTTCTGTGTGGACTACCGACGACTTAACAAGATCACTCGCAAGGACGTGTATCCACTACCGCGAATAGACGACGCGATTGACAGCCTGCAAGGAGCACAGTTTTTTCATCTCTCGATTTGCGCTCAGGGTACTGGCAAGTACCTATGGCTGATGACGCTCGACCGAAGACCGCCTTTGTCACGCCCGACGGCTTGTATGAATTCAACGTCATGCCGTTTGGGCTGTGCAATGCGCCCGCCACCTTTGAGCGCATGATGGATACCGTTCTGCGCAACCTGAAATGGCACACATGTTTATGCTACCTCGACGACGTCGTTGTTTTCGCTCCGGACTTCCCCACACATCTTCAACGCCTGCGGCATGTTTTGACGCGTTTGAGCGAGGCCGGTCTACAATTGAATCTCAAGAAGTGCCGATTTGCAGCACGGCAGCTGACAATACTCGGTTACGTCGTGTCCAAGGACGGTATTCTCCCCGATCCCGCCAAGCTTCGTGCCGTGACCGAGTTCCCCAAACCCACGTCCGTCAAGGAACTGCGCAGTTTCGTAGGACTGTGTTCCTACTTTCGGCGCTTCATTCAAAACTTCGCGACTATCATATCGCCGCTGACGAAGCTCCTCGGAAGTACTGGGACGCTCAATTAGTGGTCGCCAGAGTGTGACGAAGCTTTCGCGAAGCTCCGTCGTTTGTTGACGTCGCCTCCCATACTACGCCATTACGACCCTACGGCCCCTACTGAGGTACACACAGACGCCAGCGGTGTTGGCCTTGGCGCTGTCCTTGCGCAGCGCAAGCCAGGTCTCCCTGAATATGTCGTGGCATATGCAAGTCGTACGCTTACCAAAGCTGAGACCAATTACACCGTCACCGAAAAGGAATGCCTGGTGATCATCTGGGCCCTTACGAAGTTCCGACCTTATTTGTATGGTCGCCCATTTGATGTCATCACCGACCACCATGCACTATGCTAGTTGTCATCATTGAAGGATCAATCAGGCCGCCTCGCCCGCTGGGCACTTCGCCTACAGGACTACGACATCCGCGTGCTGTACCGCAACGGACGCCAGCATGCTGACGCCGACGCACTCTCGCGCTCCCCTTGCCTGACGACAATACCCACAGCTCAATGTCTCACAATGCCGTTTCTTCCATCGACATTCACACCATCGCTACCGAACAGCGCAAGGATCAGTGGATCGCTTCACTGATAGACTTGCTCAGTGATCCATCGGCAACACCATCCACTCGCGCGTTGCGTCGTCAAGCCCATCATTTCGCCATTCGCGACGACCTCCTTCACCGACGCAATTACAACGCCGACGGCCGCCAGTGGCTACTAGTAATACCCCGCAGTCTCCGTTCTGATATATGCGAATCGTTCCACGCTGATCCGCAGTGTGCGCACTCTGGGGTATCGAAAACATACCACCGCAATCGCCAACGGTACTTTTGGCGAGGGATGTACCGCTACGTGCAGAAGTTCGTTCGCTCGTGCATCGATTGTCAGCGCCGTAAGACTTCAACGCATCAGTCACCAGCAGGTCTACAACCTTTACCTTGCCCTGACCGGCCGTTTGGGCGCGCGTTGGCATCGACTTGTATGGGCCACTTCCTCTGACGTCGGCTGGTAACCGCTGGGCTATCGTCGCTGTAGACCACCTTACGCGATACGCCGAAACTGCCGCCCTCCCAGCGGCTACAGCGCGCGATGTAGCCTCCTTCCTGCTCCACCGGTTCATGCTGCGCCACGGTCCACCCCAGGAGCTGCTCAGCGATCGAGACCGTGTCTTCCTGTCGGAAGTCGTCGAAGCCATCCTCAAAGAGTGCAACGTTGTTCACCGCAAAACTACTGCCTACCACCCGCAGACGAATGGCCTCACCGAACGCTTTAACCGCACGCTCGGCGGCATGCTCTCGATGTACGTCGCCGCCGATCACACAAATTGGGATTCGATTCTGCCTTTCGTCACCTACGCCTACAATACCGCCCCTCAAAGCACCACTGGTTTCTCACCCTTTTTCTTATTGTACGGCAGGCACCCGTCGCACACAATCGACACAATCCTTCCATACAAGCCGGATCGATCTGAGTGTGCACCTATTTCTGCCACAGCCAGACTTGCTGAGGAGTGTCGCGAGCTCGCCAGGACCTTTACTACGCAGGACCAAGTGCGTCAGAAGAGCATTCGCAGTGCCACCAACACTTCTGCACTCACGTTTCTCCCTGGAGTGCTCGTATGGTTCTCGGTTCCTACCACTGGAACTGGCCTCTCTTCTAAACTACTACCCAAATACGAAGGCCCCTACCGTGTCGTCGAACGCACATCGCCGGTCAACTACCTGACTGAACCTATTGAACCATCTTGGGACATGCGCCGTCGAGGGCGCGACATTGTCAACGTGGAGCGCCTCAAGCCCTACCATGACCCGCTCATAGTGACCAGCTGTTAGGTCGCCAGGCGGCAACCTTTTTGTACCCGGGGTAATTGTAGAGAAGCATTGGAACGCTCTAATGGGTCGTCCTCTCGAGTGCCTCCTAGTGGGTCGCCCTCTTCGCCTCTTCTCGGGGAGCACGCCCCTCGTGCTCGTGCTCGTAAGAGTCTAAGAGTCTGCGCTCTGTCGTGCATCGTCGCCGTCAATCCCGCTGTCAATAAACGTCTTAACAACGGGAACAAAGAGCGCTGGACACGGGACGAAGAAAAATGACAGACAAGGGCGTTGTCGCCCTCGTCTGTCGTTATTTTTGTCCCGTGTCCCATCTTAATCATGCACTAACCAACCCAGTTAGGTGCTCTCCTGATATATTTTGCACTAATTCCTCAAAGCAATAACTTTGTATAAGTTACCTTGCATGACACAGTTTCACATCTGTAGATCAATGGATGCTATGAGTGAAGCTTTTAGTGAAGCAGTGGCATATTGCAAGTGACCAAGCTCAATTTTTAAATCGCTTAATGCCTTTCCTACCTGAATTAAATTTCTTTCCTTAAGAAAAACTTATACATTGATAGCTTATCTTTCGGCATTGTACAGTAAGTTGTACCCATGTTTTTTGTGCAAGTTTGTTTTTGGCTGTTATTCTCTCTGCTTTTTCACTACCAATCCTGCATGTGTCTTTTACTGATTTCTATTGCGGAGATGTCCATCTTTATCAAGCTTTCTCGAAACCTAGGTTTTCATGAGAGCTAGCTCCCAACACGCGCTTGGGTGGACATTTTTACAGGTATTTAAAAGGTGGTCTGTCATTTCCATATCTCTCTCACAACCAGTGCATTCTGTGCATGTGACACCTACTTAATGGATCTCACTTTATGACTGCATATTGCCACGCCCACTTCTTGTTTTATTTTGATGTATTCGGGTTTGACCAGCAAGGACGGTTATCAACGCTCGACGCTGTCCGCGCCGCAGTGTTCGAGAAGCTTCGCGATTGTAGTAGGTCTTCTTGTTAAGATTGCGCGCAGGACGCGAATAGTCTAGATATTCCGGAGCTTGCGCGACCACCAGTGATAAGACTGGAAAGTTCGATGCGTGATGTATAAAAGACCGCGCGTCCCAGCCTTGAGCGGTTTTTCGACGGCCGATGCTCTGTTCGCCGCTATCAGTGTACAGTGCGTATTGCTGTAGTTTGTCTTTCCTTTTCCCGGCCACAAGTTCGGCCAGACAAAAGAGTTTAATCTTTGACACGCCGGCTGCTTCGTTCGTCGACGTCACGACCCCGTGACATCTGGTGGAGGTGCTGCTTCGTCCATGTTCCAGACGACCCGCAAGACCGTGATCCAAGACCACGTCGTCCACAAGAAGACCCGAAAGACATCCCGGATCGTCGAGCTAGCCGCAGGCAGCTAGGACTACAACCGGAGTTCGCATCCCTACCTCACATTACAAGAGCCAAGACGACAAAGCAAGCAGCCACGATGACAGCCACTGTGCCGCCTGCACCGATCCTCCTCCGGCAGCCCAAGGAGCCGCCAACCTTCCGCGGATCGTCATTCGAAGACCCGGAAAACTGGCTTTAAGCCTACGACCGAGTCGCCGTTTTCAATGCCTGGACCAGCGAAGACAAGCTACGGCATGTCTATTTCGGTATCGAAGACGCCGCTCGGACCTGGTTCGAGAACGAAGAGCGAATCCTGACAACGTGGGACATTGTTCGCGCCAGGTTCCTCGCCACGTTCACGAGCGTCGTCCGCAAAGAGAGGGCTGAGGCTCTGCTCGAGACCCGCGTGCAGATGCGGAACGAAAACGTGGCGCTCTTGGCGGAAGAAATGACCCGGCTGTTCCGCCGGGTCATTTCAATAGAATCAAGAAGTCGTCGACATACCGAAAGACTTTCACCCAACTGGTCGCGCCGACTGAATTTTGCCATAACGGGCCAGAAGCAGGTCGCTCAGAGCAGGCCGACGCTCTGTTCGCCGCTATCAGTGTACAGTGCGTATTGCTGTAGTTTGACTTTCCTTTTCCCGGCCACAAGTTCGGCCTAATAAAGGAGTTTCATCTTCGACACGCCGGCTGCTTCCTTCGCCGACGTCACGACCCCGTGACGATATTCTAAGGCGAGATGACCTCGCTTCAAAGGTAGAAGTAGGTAATCATAATATGCTTCCCTCCTTACTTCGTCCCTATCCTTTCGATAGTTGCTCAGAGCTGTTCTTTTTTTTTGTATTTGCTACCCATTAAATCTTCTCCACCTCTCTGACATTGCACCTAATGCTTTCCGGGCACAAAGTTTAGAGCACGCTTTCAGCGTCATGAAATTTCTTCCTGGAAATTATCATTTGAATTCAGGTATGATCTTTTTCAACAGCAGAGTAGTTAGTGGAAAAACCACCTTGTACACTTGAAATGACCAATTCATACCTTGTTTATTAAAGTTAACCTCTTTCAATTTCCTTATGTCTCGTGCTTTGTATTGTGCTCGCCTCAAGGTTTGTAGTCTTTATGGATCTGGTATTTGAAAAGGGTTGATAGCCGGCCACCTGCTTATGACACTACAGCTTCAGTATTGCACGCACTATCATTGCCATAGTAGCATTTGGTAGAGTTGTGGTTTGTAATGAATGCAACGAGATGTACAGCTCATGAAAAAATTGTTGAACACCGACTGTTGTTGGAGGTAGTGATTCGACAAGAGGACTCGTCTTTATAGGGGCAGCGAATCGCGTCAAGGTTGCTGCGACAACTTAGACACACCATTTTGTTGAAACATTGGCTCCAACAACACGCTTTGTTTAATGGTTTGACATTCAGTGAAGCCGCCACCTTCAGCTCAACTTCTGTCGCGTTAAGATTTACAGGGTTTACAACTGTCATGTTGTGTTCTGATAGAGTACAAGAGCTATTGAAAGCAAGCATTGCTTCTCAATTTAATGCCCATCCTTTACGTTTACGCTTTAACCTTTGTCATCTTCAGCCTTATTATAAGTCCACTGCAGCAGTATGCCTTCGCAGTGTCTACAATTTGCCTCGTCTTGTGCGAGCTGATTCCATTTTATACATGCGCAATTCTTCATTTCTTCACCCACGTAACTCTCGGCCTTCTCGGCAGCATTAAGTAGTTACAAAAAATGTAACTGTTAAGACTTTTGCTGCAACATAATGACAATAATTGAATAGATTTGGTTAAGCACGTACATAAATACTCTTGCAGTTGAAATGTAGTGTGTTTAACCCTGAATTATCGTGTACTATAGCAATAAATCTTCGTGAAATCATGCTGCTTGTTCTTCATATGATCAGAACGAGTCCATAAATATACGCAAAGTACCATTTCTGCTGTTTTGATTTCTGAAACAGTGATACTAAGTGAGGTCATGTACACGAGCACCATGGCAATGTTTGAATGGGTATAAATGCTGAACATTGCTCCTGCTCTAGGTGTTTTCTTTCACTTCCTTTTCAGACGTACAAAGGTGCGAAGTGGAGCTGTCCATGGGCTGTGCACACAGTTTCATATGCAGGCTTGCAACACCTTTGACAATTATGTTCCTGAATACATCTGCCAAAGTGGCATTTAAAAAAACATGTTGTAGTGTACTTCATTGTTTATTTGGCATGAAGCAGGAAGTATGCTTCACTCATCTGCAAGTTCACACAGTACAGCTCATATACACATTGCATACTACCCCCATATCTACCAGCTCGGGATGTCTAGCTTGACTAAAATGTTTACTTTGACTTCACACAACAATTATTAAAACAATGACATGAAAGTTTTGCCACCTATGCAGGCGACATTCTCAGTATACGCTGGCAAAAATAAGCGGAGTTTGACGGGCCGGTCCACTAGTCGCACATTTCCTTGTAAACATCTCGTAGGAGCCAGCTGTTGTTATTGCAAGCCAATGCGCCGCACGAATGAACCATGACTCCAGGATTTTTTTTTTCCTCCCACCTTTGTACACGAGGCAGCGTCGTCGAATTGATTAGGTCGAAGTTATGCCTTGTCATTCAGCAGCTTTCAACAAGTTCCCTCTTAGAACACGTTGCGTGAGTGGTTTTCGCAACGTCCTCTTTGTGTTCTTTAACCTTCGATTACCTTCTTCCACCAGTTTCGCCTGTGCAAGTCGTGTCGCAATCCCCACATTGTACTTTGTAGATGACCCCGCCCTAATATGCGGAGGTTTTTGTGTATACCTTGTCCTTAGGACATGTATGGGGTACATTTTAGCGCAAACTGTGAAAGAAAGCACGGGAAAAGAGTAGAGGAAAGCAGAAAGGTCGAGCGTTAAACTTCAACTGTTTATTCGAAAGGTGAGGCAAACAACAAATAACTATGTGCGCATGCGTGCGCCAGTAAGGGAAAAAAATCACACTTTCATATCAAATAGTTGCATCTCGTTTTGGAACAGACAAACAGACGTATCACTGATACAACTCGTGCCTCTCTTCCTAATATGGAACGCCTCCAATAACTCTCGCGCTGAAGTGTCACTGCTCCTGCCTATTATCTGGATCTCACGAAGCAGAGGCTCACAATTGCAGGCTACGCAATGCGCAGGCAAGTGCGCGTTTCCTTTATTCTTTAAGAATAATTCATGCTCCCGTGCTCGGTCGTTGACACATCGCCCAGTTTGGCCCACATACGTCTTCCCACACGACAGCGGTATCTCATGTGGGCCAAACTGGGCGATGTGTCAACGACCGAGCACGGGAGCATGAATCAGAGTTTATTCTGGAACTTACGCGGCCACCAGCGATGACGCTGGAACCTTGGCGTCGAAGCTTGGGCTTTTTGGTGAAACACTGGAGGGAGTACAGCGCAAAGGAAGACCGGTACCAATAAGGCGACGCACACACAGCGCTGGAATCTTTGATGACACCTGTGTATGTGCAGACGCACTTTACCGCTTGGAAGATTAATCGATGGCCGACGACTGTTCACGCCGCTCTCAGTGCGCAGCGTGTATCTCTTGTATTTGGATTTTTCATTTTCCGGGAACAAGTTTGCCCAAATAAAGAGTTTCGCCTTGAACACGCCCACTACTGCCTCAGCGTCACAACCACGTGACAATATATATAATTTATAGAAAACTACGCCTTCTTTCTCAGGGTTTCTGGGTTCGTGCGCTATATCCTCGAGGGTCGTAGCGAGGGATTATTACGAAATTGGGAGGTGTCAACACCTCGCAATTTTGTAAGAAAATATCTCGGCCGAGTTTTCTGTGCACACAATTAGCGGAGTGTGGGAATTACCCAAACCTAAGGTTAATGTAAATAGCAAAAGTAGCCTATACAGCGACTCAACCCAAATAATAGGGCGGCCAGCAGGTGCCGAGAGGCTTGACGTGTTTTGATTTGACAATGGGCTGTATGAGCTAAACCGCACGTACAGGCGTCTCGCGCAGTAACCAGGTTGGCATTCCTTCAGATCTGTCGTTAGTATGATGCTCCCTTATAGCTCTTTACATCGTTGCTTCCAACCCAAACTGGGATAAGCAGCTATATACTTATCCCATATAGTCGAAGGAAATAAGATGGCTTTTAAGGGCTCGTTTTTTCTTGTTAGACACAATAATAACGAGAACTAACAGACAATAATGCCAAGGAAAGTATAGGAGATGATATGTGTAATAACTGGAATATAAATGTGAAGAAAATAAAGTGGACGAAAAAATAACTTGCCGGCGGCAGGGACCGAACCTGCGACCTTCGAATAACGCGTCCGATGCTCTACCACTGAGCTACGGCGGCGGTCACCCCCCCCCCCCCCGTCCACTTTATAGGGTATGTGAATAGGACGAGTTATTCGAAGGTCGCAGGTACAGTCCCTGCCGGCGGCAAGTTATTTTTTCATCCACTCTACTTTCTTCACATTTATATTCCAATTAGTACAAATAACATCTCCTATACTTTCCTTGGCATTATTGTCTGTTGTTGTCATTAGTATTGTGTCTAACAAGAAAAAAACGAGCACTTAAAAGCAATCTTCTTTTCTTTAATCATAGCAACGGTCTCGTTCTGGCAGACTTGATGCCTTCAGGTAGTATGCGAGGGATTATTCGTCAGCTGCCTGCTCGTAAAAAGATCACGTGCTACGTGACGCCAAAAAGGCAGAAAAAGAGTGTTCCACACTCGCCGCCATGGCTGCGATCGGCGCTGACTAACACTCCTATGTTTAAATGCACATATATACCCTATAAAGTGGACGGGGGGATGACCGCCGCCGTAGCTCAGTGGTAGAGCATCGGACGCGTTAAGGCCGAGACAGACGGTACGATTTTCCATATGATGCGACGTCCAACACGGCGGTGGGGAAACCGGAATGGTGACCTTTCATACCACCGGACAGCCACTATTCCCTCTCCCCCACCGCCGTGTCGGCCGTCGCATCGCATGGAAAATCGTACCGTCTGTCTCGCGCTTTATTCGAAGGTCGCAGATTCGGTCCCTTCCGGCGGCAAGTTATCTTTTCATCCACTTTACTTTTTCACATTTATATTCCAATATTAGAAATAACATCTCCTATACTTTTCTTGGCATTATTGTCGGTTAGTTCTCATTAATCCCATATAGACGCCACACATGGCGACTTTCCGCCTATATTGTCCAACAGCGGACTACGCAGCGGACTACAAGGCCTTTGGTTACGGCATATTATGAAGCTCTTTCATAAAGCCGCTCAGGTGTCTGAATATTCCGCAAGGTGGGGCGTTCCTTTAGTCGAGTGAAGAACGCACACCCAGCACGGTGGTCTAGTGGTTCCGGCTCTCGACTGCCGATCCGAAGGTCGCGGAAGCGAATGCCGGCCGCGGCGGCATTACTTCGATGGAACCGAAATGCTAGAGGTCCGTGTGATTAGATTTTAGTGCACGTTAAAGAACCCCAGGTGCTCGACATTTCCGAAGCCTTCCACTACGGCGTCCCTCATAATCATATCGTGGTTATGTAAGGCAAAACCACAGCAATAATTTCTGTTACGTGAGTAACGTAAAGAACGGGGCAGCAACGCAGTAGTGGACTGAGAAAGCAGCGGAGCTGTTGGCGTTACCTCCTTTCCCACGATATGCTTCGCCTCCTCCTTTACCCTTTCTGGTACTATACATATGACTATGCCTCCTTTTTACGTCTGTTTCTTTCGATATCTTTCTCTTTGTGTATTTTTTCCCTTCCCTTTCTTTCGCGGCACATGGCGTGTACGGCTAGGGTAAGCACCACCAAGCATTTTTTAGAATTTCTGAGTTATTGATAAATTATTCCTTTGAAATCTATTGGCTTTTTACAAGGTATCAGTCATGCATTTGGGTCAGGCTAAGGTCATCCGAGCATTTTCTAGAATTTATTGGTTATTGATCGATTATCGATTCACTATTGATTGGTAATTGATTGGCTATCAATGGGCTTTGGCCATGTGTTTGGGTCATGCTAAGGTCATCCGAGCATTTTTGTAGAATTTACTGGTTATTGATAGATTATTGATTAGCTGTTGACTGTTGATTGGCTATCACTAGTCATCGATGGTTACGCAATGACCTGCTTGGCACATATCGCTTTCAGGGGCACATAGTTTTCGCGAACGTGGACAGACAACGTAAAGCTTAACAGCTCTGCTGTAAACTAAAAAAAAAGAATCACCGCCATATCCACGAAGTGAATGATGTTAGAGGAGCTTGCTCGGAGATGATCGGGTAACCCGAGAATCCTCTGTACACATTACCGTAATATATAGGCGTGACAACGTTGTTTTATATACATTAGCCGTCTTCGCTTCGGTCTCCCGGGCTCTCACCGCAGGGTCTTGGCGGCGAGCCCGAGCTGCTGCTGCGTTGCGAGCCCGTCGCGCTGCTGCCTTGGCTGGGGTGTTCATGCTGCGGAGCGGCAACGAAGAGTGCTCACTTAGTGAGCTCCCGGCGAAGAGAAAGGAAGCGCGCCAAACGAGAGGCGGGGCCCTCGAGCAGTCACCTAACAAGCGCATGCACCGAGCGTGGTGTGTGCCGCCTTGAGCGGCGGCGCGCCATCTAGTGAGCATTCTTGAAACCACCGAAGAGAGCGCAGCTGCGCTCCTCCAATGAGAAGTAGTGTACAGGCCGGCAGCTAAGGCGGGAGCCTAAGGAGCAAGCTCCTAAAAAAAATGACAATCACCCTGCAGTGATTTCTTTCGCTCTTTCGGTGGATAGCGTCTTTCAGCAACTTTGCTGCATATAACTCCACCTTTGCGTGCCGAAATACCCTTATCTGTGGCGGCGTGTCATGAGTAAGAAAGAGCCCTTCGCAAGAAAGAAGACGATGAGACGTTCGAAACGGCGCGAGCGCGCTCACCTTAGCGTGGAGAAGTAGGAGGCGCGTGACCCGCGCTGTGATCGGGACGCAAGTAACGACGCGCTGGCATTGTCTACGTGGACTTGCCAGGAGAAGGTTGTCTCGCCAGAAAGCGCACTGGCGACGGGAGCGGCAGGAGTGCGACTCGGCAGCCTGTGATGCGGACGTCCTGAGAGGTGGCCGGAGACCTCGACCCGGTTCGAGTGAGGCTGCTCGGGATGCAGCGACCGCGCGCAGCCATCACCGACGTTCCTGGCGCAAGCCCCCTTCGAAGCAAGCCGCCGAAGACAGTCCCCGGTGGGCCACGTCGGCTCTTAGCACCGGGCATCAGCGACCGCCGCTAGGCCTAATCTCGGAGGCCTCCACCACGTCAGCGACGACGTCATGTGATGACGACGACGGCAAGGACGGCGATGGTCGTCAAGACCGTCTAAATCACCGAATGGGACACGACGCGACCAATCCCGGACATTGACGGGAAGCGTATCAGCGGGACGAAGTAAGGTCAGCCTTTTCATCATGAGGGCCAACCTCAGACCTGAGTAGCACTAAAGCTAGAGCGCTGCAGACCTGCCTGGCTTTATTTAGGACAGTTTAGTTTAGTGTGGTTTGCGTGTACGTTTCGTTAGAATTTGCACTTATTGTTATTTCTATTGTACAATTTTATATTCTAGAGTGCCGTGCGTCTGTTCATTAAATGTTGTTTTGCCGTTAACAGAGTCCTGTTTGAATCCATTGTTCTCAACAACCCGAATCCGTGACACGGCGCTTGGGCGCAGATCCCGCCCATTGTGATTGCAGTGGCAGATCAAGCGTCGCGTGCCGGGCTTCCAAGATCCTGGGAATTACCTTTCCTGTGGCCCCGCGCGTGCGGAACCATGGCCGGACAATCACTGCCGGAGGGCTAGCGCGCACGATTATGTCTAAGCCGATTTGATGGCTCGGGATATCGATCGCGCGGCAAAGAACGAGCGAGCAATCAGGTCATGTGTCGTCTTCCCAAGGCTTCCGGCCTTCCGGTCCGGAGAGCTAAGTTTAGAGTGAGAAGAATATTCCAGAATACGCTGCAAAGAACAACTTTCTTCAGCCGACAAGGGCGATATGCCAACCTCAGAAGTAAATCAGACAGTAACGTTTACACGTGCGCCATCTTGCCAAGAATATCTTCATGGTTGTGTCACACGCAAGTTCGTACGCATCTAATGCAGCATTGCCGGTTCCGTGTCGATTCACAGACGATACAACCTTGGCCAGAGTGTGCGTGCCGCGCAAAGCCTCGCACACTGCAAACGGGTTTGAGTTTCGGGATCGACGCGCATCCCTACGCAAAACCCCCTTCAAAAGGAGCTTTTATTTATGTCCTTTGTTAAGGGAGTGATTAGATGGAACTAACGGAGTCGTTAGAAGGTAAATTTGGTGTTTTGCTTGAACTCATTTTGGGGGCTTGAACGGAGCGCATTGGGAGTTTTTCTGCTTTCTTTGAGAGCTTTTAAAGCCTCCTTTCATACAAGGCCCTATAGCGGTAGCGAAATGATATATATATATATATATATATATATATATATATATATATATATATATATATATATATATAAATTGGCTTGAGCGAACGAACGTACGAAAACTTTTATTGTTCCAACGTTTCGGGCGGGGTCCGGCCTTCGTCAGGGAATACAATGCATACGTTAAATGTGTCGCTTATATATACACAGGGGGCCCCCAAACACGTATCTAAGCAGTATCTAATATCGCACATACATCAGATAAATCAGCATAGGTAAACGTGCGGTGTAATATTAACATGCCTACATGACAAAAGTTATATACGGCAAAGTGGGCGCAGTAACAAAGGGAATTTTTTCATCACTGTCACGAAAAAAAGTGATAACATGGGTGATTATGTACAGCGATGACATTTAAGAACAATGCGTGAAAAGAACGCGATGAACTAACAAGAAACTTGTGTAAACAGCAAACAACAATGCGCTAAAGGAACTAACAAGAAACAGGTGTAAAGCAACGAGAACAGCAATCTAAAAAAGGCATGTGTGAAAAAGTCTGGCAATGCTGATAATAAGACACCTAAGTGAAACTGTGATACATGGCACTCATGAAAATGGAATACAACAAAAACATGGGTAACAGGGTGATAACTGGTGAAAGTGGCAGATACGTCACATATGGAATTTAGCATTGTCCGTGACAGAGTGATCCCGTAGCTTAACTCTTACGTGTGCAGGAACGTAAGCTTTCCTGCGCTTTCGTTAATCCCGCATGATAATGCTTTAAACTTGTAGATGAGAAATGATTCGCGCACTTCCCGTTCGTGGTGAGATTTAAAACCAGATTCCAATATGGTTGCCGTCAGGTGATCGAGTGAGTGCCCTGTTGTATTCAGGTGCTTAGATAAAGGCAGGTTAGGAAAAGTTGTGACATGTGCCTTGTGATTATTGAACCGCAATCTGAATGGTGTCGATGTCTGGCCTATGTACTGAAGCTTGCAGACGGAGCACTGAAGGAGGTACACACAGTTACTTGTATCGCAGTCGTAATCACCTTTAATTTTAATTGAAAAATTTGAGGCCGAACTCTGGGCTGAAATGGAGGTGATCATGTGCGCGCACAGCTTGCAACGTGGTTTGCCACATGGGTGGCAACCTGAATGGACAGCAGGGGTTAACACGGATGAAGTCAGCATATTGTGCAAGTTTCTCGAGCGACGGTACACTACCCGTGGCGATTCAGAAAATATGTTTTTGAGACGGTCGCTCTGCATGAGGATGTTATGGTGCTTTCGTAGGATGTGGTTAACGTTTGGTACTGATGCAGAATGCGCTAATATTAGGTTTGTACATTGTCGCTGTGGAGCACGATTGTTGGAGTGTAGAAGCTCGCTCCTGTCTACTGCATTAGCCCGTTTAATGGCATCGTTAATTACCTGAGACGGGTACTTCTGTATTCTTAGCGCATCACTGAGTTTGTCACAATTATCTTGAAAATCTGATTGTTCGGAGCACAACCTTTTGAAACGGAGTGCCTGGCTGTACGGTATGCTCGTTTTGTTGTGCCTCACGTGGCTGCTTTGAAAGTGAAGGTAGCGGTGTTTGTCAGTTGGTTTTTTGTAGTTTCGTCGTTAGTTTATTGCTTGATATGCATACCGTGACGTCGAGAAAGTTTATGTTTGAAGCTGAGTAGACGGGCGAGAAGGATATCGATGGATGAAAATTGTTAAAGTTGGCCACGAAAGATAAAAGTTCAGTTTCCCCGTGATGCCATATCAGAAAGATATCATCTATGAAGCGCTTATAGTAAAATGGTTTTAGTGCGCAAGTGGCCAGAAACCTGTCTTCCAGTGTGCCCATGAATATATTAGCGTAGTTCGGTCCTATTTTTGTGCCCATTGAGGTGCCACTCGTCTGTACATAGTGGGTTCGATTAAATTCAAAGTTGTTTAATCGCAAGATAAGTTTTAAAAGGGAGGCCAGAGTTGAGCTGTCAATAGGTTTGTCTAGTGAGGATTCGTCGTACGCACGTATTACTGCCTGAATGCCGTCGTCGTGCGGTATATTCGTGTAGAGAGAGGCTACGTCTAGAGTGGCTAGCAGTGCTTTGTCGGGCATGTCAAGATCAGCAATGTCACTTAAGAAATGATTAGTGTCCCTGAGATACGAGGGAAATGAGGCGGGAATTACTTTGATAAGGGAGTCAACGTAGCTGGAAAGAGGTTCAGTAACCGTGCCAATAGCCGAAACTATTGGACGACCAGGGTTATTTCGTTTGTGTACCTTTGGCAGTAGATAAAACCTTCCTGCAACAGGACTAAGAGGTATCACTGATTCCATCGTCTTCTTACTGATGCATTCCTTTTGGAAAAGTTGTCTGAGGGTGTCGGCAACGATGTGTTTAAATTCGTCAGTCGGGTCGTGGTCGAGCTGCTTATAGTATGCGGTGTCGCCCAACTGCCTTAATGCTTCGGTGATGTAGTCAGACGTATTCATTACCACCACAGCACCCCCTTTGTCGGCGGGCTTAATGAAAATGTCTAAACGATTCTGCAGTGTCCTAATGGCTTTCCTTTCATCTGAGTTCAAGTTGTGTTTGAAAGAATTATTCTGATTATATGCTACAAGAATATCGTGCTGGACAGCCGAAATGTACATATCAAGGTACTTATCACGTAGCACCGGCGGTGTCCAGTGTTGACTGGATGACACGCTGTTCGATCTGGATCTATCATGGAAGAATTCGCGTAGCCTCATGTTCCGCGCGAAATCGTCGAGGTCTTTTACAAGTTGAAATTCATTGTACCCTCCAGTTGCCGGGCAGAAGTTAAGACCACGGGAAAGAACCGTCATTTCTGGGTTAGAAAGTGTGACGTTCGAGATGTTGATAATGTTAGTAAAGTGGTGTCCGTCATCAACAGCATGACTAGATATAACTGAAGTGCTGGTTGACGGGAGTACTGGTAGTGGTGGCGGTAGAACGTTATCGCGAACCATTTTCGTACATTTCTTTGCTTGGATTTCTAATAGCTTCTTTTGCTCAAAGTCTTCAAGCAAAATACGCTCCTCAGGACTAATTGAATGGGCGCTTAATAGCTGTCGTTCTTGGTTACTCAAATTCTTTACGGATGAGCTATAGTGTTTGATCACAATGCGTGTAAGATCCAAAGACGCTTTCCGCAGTGTGTCATTCCAACGGTCTAGGTTATGACTAGACATTTCCGACGTAGCCGGTCTGAGGGAAAGTTGTAGGCCTTTTGGTACTTTTTGTGCAGCCACGTATGAAGACAATGTGGACTCATGCATTTCATAACGGACATGTTTGTGAACAATTTTCCTAATCTTTAGGAAATTACTGGAGTGCGCAGTTACATTGGTGGGGGCACTAGCGAGTCAATCACGGGAAGTAGTCACCGTGGTAGAGCGATTAGCACTTCTTAAAGCATAATGATGGGAACATGAAGAATCAATGTCAGACCTTTTTGTTGCGTTGCGTGGTTGCCTTTGTGGTTGAGGCGGCAAGCTGGCCACGGTAGAGGGTCCTTGTAGACTCGGTGCACTGGCGGAAGGCTGGCTAGTGTGTTGACCCGATGGAGGCAGCAAGCGAGAAGCCAAATTCCGCTGTGGCGGCTGAGTGGTTGCGCGCTCGCTCCAGGACGGTGACGAATAGGAGGGATGTCGGAAGGCCAAGCATCTAATATGACTGGCCATCACCGCTACTCCTTCGAAACTAGGGTGAAGCCCGTCGGCGGCAAAGACGCGATTCGACGGGAACCATTCTAAGGCGTGGTCAAGGAAAAACACTTGTCGAGCATGTCGACAAAACCTACGCAAGCGGCTGTTGAAAGAAAACGAGTTTCTAGTTGGCCCATAAATATATTCGCGTAATTGGGACCAATTTTGGTGCCCAGTGAAGTACTACTGACTTGTACGTAGTGTACACCGTCGAACTCAAAATTGTTAAGCTCTAGGATGAGTTTTAGTAATGTGGCTAATGTAGAGCTACCAACAGATTTGTCAAGGGATGAGTCGTCGTAAGCATCTACCACAGCACGAATGCCGTCGTCATGCGGAATGTTAGTGTAAAGTGAGGCGACATCTAATGTTACCAGCAGTGAATCACCAGGCACATTTAGGTCGATTATGTCAGCCAGGATGTGGGAAGTGTCCTTAAGATAAGATGGAAAAGTGGGAGGAAGCATACTAATAAGGCTATCGACATAGCTTGAGAGCAGTTCAGTGACACTACCAATGCCTGACACAATAGGGCGACCGGGGTTATTTGGCTTATGTATTTTAGGCAATAAGTAAAACCTTACTGGAACAGGGCTGAGAGGGACTAGTGAATGCTTTGCATTATCGGGAAATTTGTCGTCCAATATTAAGTGTTTGACTGCGTCATTAACAATGTCCTTAACAATGTCGCAGTCGCACTCGATGAAATCCACATATATATATATATATATATATATATATATATATATATATATATATATATATATATATATATATATATATATATATATATATATATATGTACAGGGTGTCCCGGCTATATTTAGCCAAGGGTTTAAAGATACAATTTTAGAGGCAGGCGATTGAAATCACTTGCAAATTACTGACAATCACCTTGCGCACTACAGACAATTTTTTGTTTGGTAATTAACTTGTTTGTTAATTAGGCTTATTTATTTAAATCGCTAAATATTGACTGTAGGCAAGAAATGCGGCTTGCAAAGTTCGAGAGCGTCTTCAGAAACCCCAATTCTATTATTTGCGATAAAGAAAGTCTCACGTATACCACTTTTTCCAAGCTGCAAAGAAAGCCCGCGAAATACAAAAAAGAACCACTTGACTAGCGCATTCGCCCGCTGCGAGAATGGTAGCCTCAGCCATGGTTTGAGCGAACGAAATCAGCTGCGGCCGCGACTCGGTGGCTCCCTTGCAGCGGTAGGCCGATAAGTTTACGGTGGTTTCTTCGCCCGCGCTCGCTACAACTTGCACTGTCACGCGCTCCAACTGGCTGACGCGGGCCAAAAAAACCACCGTCGACTTATCGGACTACCGCTGCAACGGAGCCGCCGAGTCCACCACTTGCTTGCGTGCTTTTTTTTTGTGGGCTTATATATGTACCAATCTATGTGCAAAGCGGTTGGCAACCCGTCGGCGCAACTCCGAACTTCTGTTCTTGTACCATCGGCGTCTGTTTGCGCTTGAGGAAGGTCAACACATAATTCGTGGGGCGTCGTGCAGGCCCACGTAAACATCTTCGGCTCCGAATTCTTCGGTTCATCGTGTCGTGCCACTAGAAAAATTATAAACGTGTGCCCTCTTTAGTGCTCCATATATCTACAATGCTTCGCTCGCCCGAAATTCGTAAATACCAGCGTGACAAAGGTATCTTCAGATGACCGAACTTATGTGCATTCCATGAGCGTATGCTGTGGAGCAATGTTCGTTATTTCTGCAGCCGCGAACTGCACGCGTCCAGCGGCGGCAGCATGTTGGGACCGCCTGCGTTCTCATATGAATGTCACCCACGAAGGTACCCGAGATAAAAGGACATTGTAACGCGCCTATATTAAGTGCATTTAATGAACGCGTACTGTCGCGAGCTGCACGCAAGGGCCGCAGCGCGCTCCAAGCAGATGAACGATCATCTGTTTCCGCAGTTAGCGCTTATTCGAAATTCACGCTTTGGCGCTGCATACAGTGGTCATCTATAACTCATATTCAGTATTTATTTGCTTTCAAACACGAAGACTGCCTACTACTTTACTCATTAACTTGTTGTCAAGCATCACGCCTCAAGTTAAAGCCAATGCCTAACGCGTGCCCCAAGGTCAATCACAACGTCCCCAAATTTACAAGTGTCGGGTCTCCCGCAAAATAAAAAAAGTAATATGCTTGCACTTCTCTCTTGTCAGCGTCCATGTTTACTTGGCCTTCCTCTTGCACAGGTGATGCAGTACGAACTAAAAACTCGGCATTACCGACTTCCTCAATGAAACAGCTGTTACTCAGAAAAGAGTGGTTCTTTTTGATTACTAGTACGGTATCTTGACAGCAGCAGACACGTTTGCTTGTTCGCAATTATGAAGAGCACACTCATAACAAAGAAACATGAGGACTGTAGCAAATATGCAAAAAACTGAAAAAACTTTATCATATGTGCACTCCTTCGCCTACCTGCTGATTGTGTTAAACTTTATTTATACAACAGCACCTTCAATTATTCTACTGTTGATGAAAGATCACCGAACCTACATTAGAACACTGCGATTCGTGCCTCACTCTCCGTTGCCTATCTTTCCTCTACAATGTGTCATAATGTGTGAATCATCTGTTCCACTTGTTTAGTAATGAAACACAAACAGTTATATTGAGCAGACAGTGTTTCAGCAATTTGTTTTGCATGCACAAGTTCATTTCTTTCATTTCCATGCACGAGAAATAGTCATACTGCAAATGTTACACGAACCAGTGGTTGCAATATTTTATTGCAATCGAAACAGTAGCAGTTCTCATGTCAATGTAAGAATATAGGTATATATTTCCATCATGGCACAAAGAACCTACTCCCAATATTGAACACGTGGACCAACGCATACAGTTGAACCTGATAACTCTACGATTATTCACAGCAGTAAAGCAACACGAAAGTAGGGTGTAAAATCTCATCATAATGCACACTGACGTGTGCACTTCACCATGCCAGTATGTAAGTACAATTCAAAGAAATGGAATTCCCAAGAAAATTCGTGTCAGCCTACACATGAAGGCAACTAAATTAGTACACTAAGGCTAGCATTCGTTTATAGAAATATACAACCGCGTAGATAGGCAGGTTGTGCGGTTTCTGTTGCATTAGTTTGCCATATGGCATCAAAACATGTCACACATGATTGTGCAGTTCAGTTATCTGCAGAAAAGTTCAAAATAGACCTGTGGTGTTGACTGTAGGCCCACTAACCTAGATTCATAGAAGCATTCAGCAATGCCCACAAAATGACAAGGATGTATTCGTATATTGCTGTACATATTTACTCACAGATCTGAAAACCATCGTAAATTTCTGGAAGGGTGCTTGGGAACTTGTCGGCATAATCACATGACTGCAATGTACCAGTACTTCTATTATGCACAATTAGTACAGCTACGTTTCTATGTTTTCATGCCAGCTAGTGCCATCTGCAGTTTAAAAGTTCTGCATCTTTAATTCCTCACTTTGTGGCTAATGCATAATTACCCCATTCGAACCTAATCCAAATACCATGGCTGTGAAGTCAACTTGGAATTTGGCAATTACATGGAATGAACAAAATTTTCCTACATATAGCGACTGACTGGTGACTTTGCACATTGTATCCTAGGACTTGATATGCCATGATGTTCAATAAGAATTGACCACACATGTATAGAGGCTGTAAAACTGTGCGCAATTCAGTTCATAGTTACCGAAAACGCGAAAACAAACCACAACACATAGAAACGAAGGGGACAGGACGACGCACTACTAACAACGGAACAACAGAAGTTTAACACGTGTTTGCCTTTTTTAGTCATGTTCGTGCTCTTTCTGTGGATGTGTCATTGTTTATTCGTGTAATGTTTTCGTACTGTGTGTTTATATCGTTATGTGGTTTTGATTAAACTTCAGTTGCTAGTAGCGCGTCGTCCTGTCCCCTTGATTTCTCTGGGTTGTGATTTTTTTGGCCCCCTCTTTAATAATGATTATACACCAACTCGCCCAACTGTCGCGTTAGAAATCAAGTTTGCTGAATAATGCTGGCTCCACTGAGCGTCTTTTTCAAGCAATACGAATTTTTAAATTGCACACGATATCGGAAAGGTTGCACGCAGTGTTGTGCATAGCACTCAGCCTCAATCCCCGTGTTTGCTCAAATGTATGAAGATATACGACATATTTGACATAGTGTATAATGAGGTACAGTAGAGTGTTCCCACAATCATGGGCGTCGGCAAGGGAGTCCAAAAGAGGCACTTGCTCCCCTCAAGACACAGCAGCACCTGGCCTCACCCAGGCTATACTAGCGCTCTCCCGCTTTCTCGGCCGGTATTTTACACCGGCTTGCACCCCCAAGACAAAATCCTGCCGACACCCATGCCCACATTATATTGTCTTGAACAAAACAGGTGGAGGAGCAACTCTTGCTGCTTTGCCAGAAGTGTATTCCTCAAAATGACACAAAAATAAGTCGATAAAGATTTCTGCATCCATAAAAATGAATGTGTTAACCGGAGACTCGCACTTGACTATCCTTATTGCAGACTTTTTGACAAAACACGAAATAAATACAAAATTAAGATGCTGCTAATATTTCCTTGTGAACATTTCACTTAGTGCACACAGGGCGAAAAATACACGCAGGTAAAAATGTTTACCATCATTTTGGTAGTTTTAGATGTAAGTAAAGTTATCATTATAAGTGCACTTTAAAATGGGTGTGAATGTTAGTAAGGTCTTCGTGGTCAAGCGCAGTTACTCTGTTTAGGAATGAAGATTTAGGAACTTGGTATTCATTCATGGCCTTAAAAAAACAGGGCACTTCTAAGAAGCATAAACTAAGGCCTGGACACATTGCATTTTCACCTCGTCACATTGTGTCAACAGTCATAATACTGTGTATTGATCATAAAAACATAATGCAAAACAGCAAATTAACGAGTGGGAATAAACAAGGTGATTCAACAACGTGGTTCAAAGCAGATTCAACTGACATATCAATGCGAATAAGTTAGCCTTGCACATCTCCTAATGACTAAGAATATGCACATGTAACCTTGGCAATTTCTGCTGCTGATATGTGACTCATGAATTTGCATTCCGTCCATGCCTTGAACGGCCGTTCATTGTTTTCTGTTTTCACTATTTTCTGGTTTTCATTGTTTCTCTAGCGCAAATGCTAACTCTTTTTGATTTTGTCTTTGAATGTGCGCATGTTTCTGCTGCTCTGTCTTTTATTTTTTTGCTCTACAGGGCCTCGTGCACTTCTCAAGCTACCATTGTAGCTTTTTGCTCGAGGCCCATTTCTTGTATTTTGCTGGAATAATCATTCATTCATTCGTTCATTCATTCATTCAATATCATAAGATGCATGTGCTTCACAATACACACTCTCACTTAGCAAATGTATGTCACATAATATGGCCGTCATTATATCGCCTCAGCATGATTTATTATTTCTAGCTAAATGATTCCAAGATAATGATGTTTATGTACCTAGATATTCTATTTCACTGTACCTTGTTGCACATGTATCAAGGTACAGTGCATATGTACCTTAACCCATATATGCCCAAACTCAGAAAAAATATATTTTTTTCTCATTATCTCAGGGTTATCAAGTCGATTTGGTATTTTTAGATTTTAAAAAATAGTTTGACACCGTTCCACACGCTCTCTAACTACATAAATTCTCTTTTTCAGGCCTGCCTGCTTCTGTTGTTCATTGGCTGAAGGATTATTTATCTTGGAGAAAACAGTCCGCTCTCCTAAATGGTTCTTCTTCATACGTTGACGTGACTTACGTGTTGCTTCCTTTACTCTTTCTGGCCTAATGATTTGTCAGAGACATCGAACGTGAGGTTGCATGATTTACAAATCAATACACAGTATGGGTGATATCTGTGTTGTACGACGTGATCTTGACACTGTGGTGACGCGGTGCGAAAAAGTCACAGTTTCAACGCAAGGGCGAAGCAATGAATGCGATAGCAACAAATTGTAGTGTTACCCCAAGTGAGGCCGGCAGCTAACTGTTTTGTATCCGATCTCGCGTAACTACAAAACGCTGGTGTAAGAGAATACGTCCGCTCCAGGGAGATGCTCTCCGCATAGTCACTTCGCGTTGAGAGCGCAGCACGTAGAAGGCTACACGAGCCGCCCGCTGTGATGGCTTTCGAGATAGCACGCGCGCCAGCGATCGCGACCGCGCCCTTAGATTCAAAGTTCAAGGTGGTGGCTGCTCGCCCGACAACCCCCTCCCCCGCTCGCCACCTCGCGTCTCTTTTCATGGTCGTTAAAGACGGCGGTGCGTTTCCTGTCTGCTTCGACGGCAGGCCTTCCGAGCGGGGTGATGTTATCGCATGCACCCTGCGAGCGACGGAAACGGGTCGCCTGGTTTGAACTCTGCTTCGGCTTCGTCGCCCCCAATCGCGAGCTTTTACCCGCGGTAGAACAAGAATGTGCGGGGGGATCTTATCAATTTGGACTTCATACAGGAAGGACATGACGGCGACGGCAACGGCGACGGCAAAACCCCGTGAGACTGTTCATATGATTGCTATCGCAGTAAAATGGAAAATGCGTTTGAATGTAAATAAGTGCTGCTTCCGCAGTTTTACCACCCTTCTGTTCTCTTACAGCTTGTCAGGAGCATCACTTGGCCGCGTTGAACATTTTAAGTACCTTGGTGTCTACTTGTGTGCAGATTTATCTTGCAATAAGCACGAAGGTTTTGTAACTGGTAAGGCCATATGTTTGTTAAATTTCATTAAACGGAACTTCAAGTCTGCCCAAAAAGTATTAAAGAAGCTTTGTGTGTCACTAAAGTACGACCTATCCTTGAATATGCCTGTACAGTATGAGATCCTCATGGTCAAACTCTAAGCGCTCCTTAACGCTGTTGTCTCGTCCCTTCCTAATCGTTCTATGCGCTGTTAACATTTTGAAATGAATCCACACGAACCTGCCCAAGCGTCAACCCTTGCTATTCTATAAACTTGAAAGCACAGAGAACCGTGCTGCGTGCTTTGTCAGTGGCAATTACAACTTCAATTCGGTATTACCCACATTAAAAGTGAATTAGGTTGGAAAATTCTTGAGCAGTGAAGAAAATTCTTGCGATTAAAGTTTTTCTACTCCATTTTTCGTGATGAAACTCGTATTAACAAACGTTCACAGATGTTGAGACCATACGACATATCACATCAAAATGATAATTTGAAAAAGAAACCGTGGAATAAGCTGTCGCACCGGTGTTGTGCTCAATCGTTTTTTCCTTTTACTATTCGTGAATAGAATAAGTTGGGTGCGGCTGCTGTCGATCTCCCCGCAGATGCATTTTACTCTTCACTACATGATGTGTGCTTTGGGTGATCCCGCTAGCACAGCTGCACGAATGCACTTCATTGTTTAGGACTGCATAATTGTTAGATTTTATGCCCCCCCCCTACAATAATGCCCGCTTGGGCGATGTAGGCTACGCTAAGAAATAAGTAACATAAATAAATTTGCGCGTGCTCAGCTTAGCGCTAACCTTGGCTTGCAGCTTTTACAACGCCCAGCCCAACGCTTGAAGCGATATGTAAGTTCTCATTTGAAGTATGGTGAGCGCAAGATAAGAAAAAATGATACGTAGTATTTAGGCGCACATATGCATGCCCAAAATGTTGCTATGTAGCTGTAGAAAATAATATTACATCAACAGATATATGTCGTGAAACGTGCACACACATCAGGCACTTTTCATCTCCACAAGGTAAAAAAAATGGAGACGTATAAGGTCGCATTCCTATGACACGTTTCATCGTTGAATAAGCAATTCTGGCCACAGTTATGGAGCATCAAAGTATTGAGCATTGTGTTCAGGTGAGGTATTCGTTGTTCAGTACCTTCTACGAAGCAAGAACGAAAGCTGCAAGAAAAAGCCATCATTTATGCCTTGCTCAGATCTCGCTCCAGATGATGTTGCCCTGTCTTTGTTTTATGATATTGTTCAAACAAGTTTCGTGCTACGGCAGCCCATACGTAGGAAAACAAGAAGTATTGAGATGCTAAAACCTTTAGGTAGGCCGAACGAAATAAAGCCTTGGTATAGTTGATTTTTCTGATAACCTTCCCATATTTAAAAACGTGCGCATGCTCAACTGCGGCATATTTTGACGTTTCGCTTCGCATCATGATAAAGAACAGGCGTCCTCGTTTAGCTGCAGAAAATCGGCACTTGATTTTTCGCAAAAGAAAGAAAGAAGGGGGCGGGGGAGGGGGGATCGCATGGCATTGGGTAAATGTCTTTCCACTAATGGGCACGAGGTTACGAATTCAAGTAACGGACAACACGGACGCTGCATTTTGATGCAGAAAAAATATGCAATTAAATTAAACTTGCGTACCCAATTACGAGACCCTCTGCATTTCCAGTGATATGTTCAACGCCTTCAGTCTACGTGTTTGCTCATCCGGCCTATCGAAATGCAGTCAGCTTGGCCAGGAACCGAAACAACACCCTCGTGCTTAGGAACCTGAATCACGCGTTCAGGTTTAGGAAAGAGCCAGGATTCATAGATTAAAAATCGACGTCTTTGGCCGTAGGGACTATCGAAATGCACTCGGCTTGGCCAGGAATCGAAACAACACCCTCGTGCTTAGGAACCTGAATCACGCATTCAGGTTTAGGAATCAGCCAGGATTCATAGATTAAAAATCGACGTCTTTGGCCGTAGGGACTATCGAAATGCACTCGGCTTGGCCAGGAATCGAAACAACACCCTCGTGCTTAGGAACCTCAATCACGCATTCAGGTTTAGGAATCAGCCAGGATTCATAGATTAAGAATCGACGTGTTTGCTCGTAGGGCCTATCGAAATGCAGTCGGCTTCACCAGGAATCGAAACAAGGCCCTCTTGCTTAGGAACCTCAATCACGCATTCAGGTTTAGGCATCAACCATGATTAGGTATCTATTATGTAACTGCGCAAAAACGGACGGTAACACAAAGGGAGAGGAAAGCACAAACAGGCGCAGATTATCATAGAATAAGAATCGACGTGTTTGGTCGTAGGGCCTATCGAAATCCAGTCGGCTTGGCCTGGTATTGAAACAACGCCCTCGTGCTTAGGAAACTCAATCACGCATTTAGGTTTAGGAATCATTTATCATTCATACATTAAGAATCCACGTGTTTGCTCGTCGGGTTTATCGAAATGCAGTCGGCTTGGCCAGAAATCGAAACAACGTCCTTGTGCTTAGGAACCTCAATCACGCATTCAGGTTTAGACATCAGCCATGATTCGTAGGTTAAGAATCTACACATTTACACAGCGCGCACTGAACGAGGACAGATGAAGGGACACAACATTTTGCCCTCGTTCATTTTGCGCTGTGCAAATATTTCGATTCCAATCACCAACTAGCCCAAGCTAGCGTTCTCTCATAGATTAAGCTTAATTCTAGTTATCCGTAACACTTTACGAGTAATCAATTACTCGTAACTTCTTTTTTTATAATTTTGTAATATAATCGATCAGTGGTAATGTAATCGATCAGACGGTGGTCCCGGCAGAGCCTATTTTGTTAACGTTTTCGTTGGCCTTACCTGCAATGCCTTACCCGAGCGCAGACAACAGCGTAGAGCGACGCTTCGTAGAGGCTTCTTCGACGCTTCGTAGATCCACGTGTTTGCTCGTCGGGTTTATCGAAATGCAGTCGGCTTGGCCAGGAATCGAAACAACACCCTCGTGCTTAGGAACCTCAATCACGCATTCAGGTTTAGGAATCAGCCAGGATTCATAGATTAAGAATCGACGTGTTTGCTCGTCGGGCCTATCGAAATGCAGTCGGCTTCGCCAGGAATCGAAACGCCCTCGTTCTTAGGAACCTCAATCACGCATTCAGGTTTGAGAATCATTTATAATTTATAGATTAAGAATCGACGTGGATGCTTGTCGGGTCTATCGAAATGCAGTCGGCTTCGCCAGGAATCGAAACAACGTGCTTAGGAACCTCAATCACGCATACAAGATTAGGAATCAGCCATGATTCGTAGATTAAGAGTCCACGTGTTTGCTCGTCGGGTCTATCGAAATGCAGTCGGCTACGCCAGGAATCGAAACAACGCTCTTGTGCTTGGGAACCGCAATCACGCATTCAGGTTTAGGAAACAGCCATGATTCATAGATTAAGAATCCACGTGTTTGGTTGTAGGGCCTATCGAAATGCAGACGTCTTGGCCAGGAATTGAAACAACGCCCTCGTGCTTAGGAACCACAATCACGCATTCAGGCTTTGGAATCATTTATCATTCATAGATTAAAAATGGACGTGGTTGCTCGTCGGGGCTATCGAAATGCATTCGGCTTTGCCAGGAACCGAAACAACGACCTCGTGCTTAAGAACCGCAATCACGCATTCAAGTTTAGGAAACAGGCATGATTCATAAATTAAGAATCGACGTGTTTGGTCATCGCGCCTATCGAAATGCAGTCGGCTTCACCAGGAATGGAAACAACGCCCTCGTGCTTAGGAACCTCAATCACGCATTCACGTTTATGAATCAGCCATGATTCATGGATTAAGAATCGACGTGTTTGCTCATCAGGCCTATCGAAGTGCAGTATACTTCGCAACGAATCGAAACAATGCGCTCGGGCTTAGGAACCTCAATCACGCATTCGGAATTAGCAAACAACTATGACTTATATATTAAAGGGCCCCTGACAGTCAAGTTTTTGTTTGTGACATTTATGTTGCAATAAGTAGGTCTATGTCTTGTGATCACGGAATGACACCGCAAATGCTCCTACGTGATGTCTAATTAACCCTAGCAGCGTTAATTATGGTCATTTTTATTGTAGGTTCAAAACGCGCGCCGAAAAAGGATAAGAAACAGGCGCCGCGCCGCGGCGGTCGCGCCTCGGGGCACGCGTGATGACGTACGCTCATTATTGGGTGACGTCAGCCACGCGCGTGTTGAGCTGCCAGTTGGAGAAGTTTGTCTGCTCGTCGAGCACGTGGTAGACGATGTAATCGCTGTCAGACGCAGATTCGTGGCCCTACTCATCGTCTAACGAGCCCGACGACGGTTCGCAAGTGGCAGACGCTGAGGTTGCGAATGTTTTGAACGGAGGAGCCTGGCAATGCAGCGGCTGAAACCGAACGCGTCTCCTCGCCGCAAGGATCGCGGCTGCACTTTTTTCTAGCGCTCTGATGCGTTCGCATATAGTGGACTCACTATGCGTTGCTCTTTTTGTTGCCACCTGGCAGTTATTAGGGGCGAAGCTCCTTAAGGCGGCACCCATTCGTCCCTCGTAGTCGTAGTCGTAGTGCGTAACCAGTCTTACGCTTTGACCTCCAAGGTGGTGCCGGTGGGAGATTTTTCCTGTGCGTTGTTGAACAATAAAAAATTCACAGCGTGCGCGTTAACTAAAAGCCGAATTCTTCTGTCTCTCATTCCCCATTAGCAGCCATTGGCATGTTCCAGTAGGAAACGTTAGTAGAAGTAGAAGTGTAAGTGTTAGCTAAAAGCCGACTTCTTCTGTCTCTCATTCCCATTAGCAGCCATTGGTTACCTCCAAGGTAGTGCCTGGTGAGATTTCTCCTGTGCGTGATTAAACAATAAAAATTTTGTTCAAACGCCGTTGATTGATGAAATAAACCTACGAAAGACGCCAGATGTTTTGTAAAAGCAAAACGAAAGAACGCCAGATGTTTCTAAAGCAAAACGAAAAGACGCCAGCTGCTTAACGAAAGACGCCACATGTTTTCTAAAGCAATGGTTTTCTAAACAATGAAAATTCACAGCGTACATGTAAAATTAAAGTGAGCTGCAAGTCGTCATAACTCATCGAACCTTTAGTATAAACGCGCCCGATCTCACGTCGGTGATGATGTACTGGGCAGAATTCACGGAAGATTCACGGTTTACCGATGAACCTCCGCAGCTTCGCCCACTCATCATCATTCACTCCGTGGATATGCTGTTTTTTTATTATTTTTTTTACAAGCGTCTAGTGCTGACGCCGCCGGCGTTGAAGAACGGTGAGACGCCGTGAGCTGGTGTATCACTGGCGTCTGAAATATGGTAGCTGCGTCTTAGTTGAAGCAGCTGTAGTGAAATATGAAGAAAAACATAAGAGTATGATAATAAATTATAACGACTCCAGTTCACTACAGACGCCGCTTAGACACCGCAGTTGTACGTCCTCGTCCGAAAGCGCTTAAATTTTTCTTTCTTCTAATGTGTTGACCTGCAAATAATGAGGAGAATTATCATCCCCAGCGTATGGTCCACTGTTCGATCTCACGCACTCGCCGCGTGCAAGCAAGTTGCTTAAAATTGGAATGAAATGATTCTCAATCGCGGGTAAAATTATGTGTGTAAGTTGTTCAACCTCCTGAAACAGCCGAGTACGACATTCACTGGAAGTTAGTCGAAGCGAACGGCATACACGTTCTCTGTTAAACGCGTTACACAGTTTTATTTGGGCATCCGTAGCAGCTCTGCGGACGCAGCCTGCCAGCCATTCCCAATGACAGGCTGCGTCCACATATATGCAGTGGGCGCTCAACCGAAACTGTCTATTAATGCACGGCACCACTACAACGACGCGGAACGTGGAGAAATGCACACAAGAAACGCGCGCAAGCGCCTACAGCAGCAGGGGCGGTGTGACTAGAAAAAGTTGCACTGGCGCCACCTGGATTTTTCTTCGCCAAGAGGAACGCCTGATTCCTCCCGTTTAGCCACTAGGAAGTTGGTTCTAGTTCACTATAACCACAGTGCACCACGCGTATTTCTGTCTGTGACGTCGACAATACTTGCTTTACCTCTGCGACGTCACAAGGGGCCTACGTCTACGTCATACTAGTGGTTATGTTGATAGGAGTTCAAAGTTGAGATGAGCATTCAGGCTTACTTTAAAACCAAATTAAAATATCTTAAAGGCAACGCTCGTCACTCATAATCGGTCAGAAGTGCCCCCGCATACAGGATTATGAAACAACACAAGCATCTCGCGTTTCCAAATTCCGTGTCAGGGGTCCTTCAAGAATCGACGTGTTTGGTCGTAGGGCCTGTCGAAATGCAGTCGGCTTCGCCAGGAATCGAAACAACGCCCTCGTTCTTAGGAACCTCAATCACGCATTCAGGTTTAGACATCAACCATGATTAAGAATCCACTATGTAACTGCGCAAAAACGGAGGGTAACACAAAGGGAGAGAAAAGCACAAACAGGCGCAGACTATCATAGACTAAGAATCGACGTGTTTGGTCGTAGGGCCTATCGAAATGCAGTCGGCTTGGCCAGGTATTGAAACAACGCCCTCGCGCTTAGGAACCTCAATCACGCATTCAGGTTTAGGAATAATTTATCATTCATAGATTAGGAATCCACGTGTTTGCTCGTCGCGTCTATCGAAATGCAGTCGGTTTCGCCAGGAATCGAAACAACGCCGTCGAGCTTAGGAACCTCAATCACGCATTCAGGTTTAGGAATCAGCCATGATTCATAGATTAGGAATTAACGTGTTTGCTCGTCGGGCCTATCGAAATGCAGTCGGCTTCACCAGGAATCGAAACGCCCTCGTGCTTAGGAACCTGAATCACGCATTCAGGTTTAGGAATCATTTATCATTCATAGATTAACAATCGATGTGGTTGCTCGTCGGGTCTATCGAAATGCAGTCGGCTTCGACAGGAATCGAAACAACGCCCTCGTGCTTAGGAACCTCAATCACGCATTCAGGTTTAGGAATCAGCCATGATTCGTAGATTAAGAATTGACGTGTTTGCTCGTCGGGCCTATCTAAATGCAGTCGGCTTCACCAGGAATGGAAACAACACCCTCGTGCTTAGGAACCTCAATCACGCATTCACGTTTAAGAATCAGCCATGATTCATGGATTAAGAATCCACGTGTTTCCTCGTCGGGCCTGTCAAAATGAGTCGGCTTGGACAGGAGCCAAAACAACGCCCTCGTGCTTGGACCCTCAATCATGCATTCACGTTTAGGAATCATTTATTATTCATAGATTAAGAATCGGCGTGTTTGCTGGTCGGGTTTATCGAAATGCAGTCGGCTTGGCCACAAATCGAAACAACGCCCTCGAGCTTAGGAACCTCAATCACGCATTCAGGTTTAGGACTCAGCCATGGTTCGTAGATTAAGAGTCGACGTGTTTGCTCGTCGGGCATATCGAAATGCAGCCGGCTTCACCAGGAATCGAAACAACGCCCTCGAGCTTAGGAACCTCAATCACGCATTCAGGTTTAGGACTCAGCCATGGTTCGTAGATTAAGAGTCGACGTGTTTGCTCGTCGGGCATATCGAAATGCAGCCGGCTTCACCAGGAATCGAAACAACGCCCTCGAGCTTAGGAACCTCAATCACGCATTCAGGTTTAGGACTCAGCCATGGTTCGGAGATTAAGAGTCGACGTGTTTGCTCGTCGGGCCTATCGAAATGCACCGGCTTCACCAGGAATCGAAACAACGCCCTCGAGCTTAGGAACCTCAATCACGCATTCAGGTTTAGGACTCAGCATGGTTCGGAGATTAAGAGTCGAGTGTTTGCTCGTCGGGCCTATCGAAATGCAGCCGGCTTCACCAGGAATCGAAACAACGCCCTCGAGCTTAGGAACCTCAATCACGCATTCAGGTTTAGGACTCAGCCGTGGTTCATGGATTAAGAATCCACGTGTTTCCTCGTCGGGCCTGTCAAAATGAGTCGGCTTGGACAGGAGCCGAAACAACGCCTTCGTGCTTGGACCCTCAATCATGCATTCACGTTTAGGAATCATTTATTATTCATAGATTAAGAATCGGCGTGGTTGCTGGTCGGGTTTATCGAAATGCAGTCGGCTTGGCCACAAATCGAAACAACGCCCTCGAGCTTAGGAACCTCAATCACGCACTCAGGTTTAGGACTCAGCCATGGTTCGTAGATTAAGAGTCGACGTGTTTGCTCGTCGGGCCTATCGAAATGCAGCCGGCTTCACCAGGAATCGAAACAACGCCCTCGAGCTTAGGAACCTCAATCACGCATTCAGGTTTAGGACTCAGCCATGGTTCGTAGATTAAGAGTCGACGTGTTTGCTCGTCGGGCCTATCGAAATGCAGCCGGCTTCACCAGGAATAGAAACAACGCCCTCGAGCTTAGGAACCTCAATCACGCATTCAGGTTCAGCACTCAGACATGGTTCGGAGATTAAGAGTCGACGTGTTTGCTCGTCGGGCCTATCGAAATGCAGCCGGCTTCACCAGGAATCGAAACAACGCCCTCGAGCTTAGGAACCTCAATCACGCATTCACCTTTAAGAATCAGCCATGATTCATGGATTAAGAATCCACGTGTTTCCTCGTCGGGCCTGTCAAAATGAGTCGGCTTGGACAGGAGCCGAAACAACGCCCTCGTGCTTGGACCCTCAATCATGCATTCACGTTTAGGAATCATTTATTATTCATAGATTAAGAATCGGCGTGTTTGCTGGTCGGGTTTATCGAAATGCAGTCGGCTTGGCCACAAATCGAAACAACGCCCTCGAGCTTAGGAACCTCAATCACGCATTCAGGTTTAGGACTCAGCCATGGTTCGTAGATTAAGAGTGGACGTGTTTGCTCGTCGGGCATATCGAAATGCAGCCGGCTTCACCAGGAATCGAAACAACGCCCTCGAGCTTAGGAACCTCAATCACGCATTCAGGTTTAGGACTCAGCCATGGTTCGTAGATTAAGAGTCGACGTGTTTGCTCGTCGGGCCTATCGAAATGCAGCCGGCTTCACCAGGAATCGAAACAACGCCCTCGAGCTTAGGAACCTCAATCACGCATTCAGGTTTAGGACTCAGCCATGGTTCGGAGATTAGGAGTCGACGTGTTTGCTCGTCGGGCCTATCGAAATGCAGCCGGCTTCACCAGGAATCGAAACAACGCCCTCGAGCTTAGGAACCTCAAACACGCATTCAGGTTTAGGACTCAGCCATGGTTCGTAGATTAAGAGTCGACGTGTTTGCTCGTCGGGCCTATCGAAATGCAGCCGGCTTCACCAGGAATCGAAACAACGCCCTCGAGCTTAGGAACCTCAATCACGCATTCAGGTTTAGGACTCAGCCATGGTTCGTAGATTAAGAGTGGACGTGTTTGCTCGTCGGGCATATCGAAATGCAGCCGGCTTCACCAGGAATCGAAACAACGCCCTCGAGCTTAGGAACCTCAATCACGCATTCAGGTTTAGGACTCAGCCATGGTTCGTAGATTAAGAGTCGACGTGTTTGCTCGTCGGGCCTATCGAAATGCAGCCGGCTTCACCAGGAATCGAAACAACGCCCTCGAGCTTAGGAACCTCAATCACGCATTCAGGTTTAGGACTCAGCCATGGTTCGGAGATTAAGAGTCGACGTGTTTGCTCGTCGGGCCAATCGAAATGCAGCCGGCTTCACCAGGAATCGAAACAACGCCCTCGAGCTTAGGAACCTCAATCACGCATTCAGGTTTAGGACTCAGCCATGGTTCGGAGATTAAGAGTCGACGTGTTTGCTCGTCGGGCCTATCGAAATGCAGCCGGCTTCACCAGGAATCGAAACAACGCCCTCGAGCTTAGGAACCTCAATCACGCATTCAGGTTTAGGATTCAGCCATGGTTCGGAGATTAAGAGTCGACGTGTTTGCTCGTCGGGCCTATCGAAATGCAGCCGGCTTCACCAGGAATCGAAACAACGCCCTCGAGCTTAGGAACCTCAATCACGCATTCAGGTTTAGGACTCAGCCATGGTTCGGAGATTAAGAGTCGACGTGTTTGCTCGTCGGGCCTATCGAAATGCAGCCGGCTTCACCAGGAATCGAAACAACGCCCTCGAGCTTAGGAACCTCAATCACGCATTCAGGTTTAGGACTCAGCCATGGTTCGGAGATTAAGAGTCGACGTGTTTGCTCGTCGGGCCTATCGAAATGCAGCCGGCTTCACCAGGAATCGAAACAACGCCCTCGAGCTTAGGAACCTCAATCACGCATTCAGGTTTAGGATTCAGCCGTAATTCACAGATTAAGAATCGACGTGTTTGCTCGTCGGGCCTATCGAAATGCAGTCGGCTTCGCCAGGAATCGAAACGCCTTTGTGCTTAGGAACCCCAATGAGGCATTGAAGCTTAGGACTGAACCATGATTCGTAGATTAGGAATCGACGTGTTTGGTCGTAGGGCCTATCGAAATGCATTCGGCTTCGCCAGGAATCGAAACAACGACCTCGTGCTTAAGAAACCCAATCACGCATTCAGGTTTAGGAAACAGGTATGATTCATAGATTAAGAATCGACCTGTTTGGTCATCGGGCCTATCGAAATGCAGTCGGCTTGGCCAGGAATCGAAACAACACCCTCGTACATAGCAACCTCAATCACACATTCAGGTTTAGGAATCAGCCATGATTCATAGATTAAGAGTAGACGTGTTTGCTCGTATGGCCTATCAAAAGGCAGTCGGCTTGGACAGCAGTCGAAACAACGCCCTCGTGCTTGTACCCTCAATCACGCATTCAGGTTAAGGAATCAGCCATGGTTCGTAGATTAGGAGTCGACGCGTTTGCTCGTCGGGCCTAGCGAAATGCAGTCGGCTTCGCCAGGAATCGAAACAACACCCTCCTGCTTAGGAACCTCAATCGAGCATTCAGGTTAAGACAACAACCATGATTAAGAATCGACTATGTAACTGCGCAAAAACGGACGGTAACACAAAGGGAGAGGAAAGCACAAACAGGCGCAGACTATCATAGAAAAGTATCGATGTGTTTGCTCGTCGGTTTTATCGAAATGCAGTCGGCTTCGCCAGGAACCGAAACAACGGCCTTGTGCTTAGGAACCTCAATCACGCATTCAGGTTTTGGAAACAGCCATGATTCATAGATTAAGAATCGACCTGTTTGCTCGTTGGGTCTATCGAAATGCAGTAGGCTTTGCCAGGAATCGAAACAACGCCATCGAGCTTAGGTACCTCAATCTGTATTCAGGTTTTGGAATCAAGCATGATTCATAGATTAAAAATCGACGTGTTTGCTCGTCGGGCCTATCAGAATGCAGTCGGCTTCGCCTGGGATCGAAACAACGCCTTCGTGCTTAGGAACCTCAATCACGCATTCAGGTATAGGAATCAGCCATGATTCGTAGATTAGGAATCAACATGTTTGCTCGTTGGGCCTGTCTAAATGCAGCCGGCTTCTCCAGGAATCGAAACAAAACCCTCGTGCTTAGGAAACTCAATCACGCATTCAGGTTTAGTAATCAGCCATGATTCGTAGATTAAGAATCGACGTGTTTGCTCGTCGGGCCTATCTAAATGGAGTCGGCTTCGCTAGGAATAGAAATAACACCCTCGTGCTTAGGAACCTCAATCACGCATTCACGTTTAAAGGCCAACTCCGGTGATTTTTTGACTTGGATGGATCTCAATGAAATTCGCTGGGTACGTTCCTTTGCACTTTTCCGTCATTTATGCCAATTTACAGTCTTGAGACATCCGCAGATTGTTTGCAAATGAATTTTAAAGATTGTCTGCAAACGCCCTCCTGGCTTGCCACAATTATTGGCAACATTGCGTCTGGGACGTCAGTATTGGTAAGGCGGCGGAAGTGACGCAGCCGAGGGCACCGCTAACTTCGGCGCTTCGGCCGCTACAGCGAGCGTCTGCTGTTCACAAGGCGACAGACAGCGTTGATTTGGCCGGCGCTTCGCTGGACGTCCCGGCTGTCACAGTTTTCGTACTCCGCGCCGGCGTCACCGGCATGCCTTGCACGACTTCCGGTTCGTTCGTAACAACGTCTACGTCATACGTAGACAGTACACTCGGTTGGGTTTCGGTTTCGGTGTTGAGCTTTTTGGCTTATTTAAAATTATTCTCCAATTTGCCGAGTATTTCTGCTATCGGGCCCGTAACAGGAGCGTCTCAGGAACATAAAAGCACCATTACTTTGACATGGCCAAAAAATCGCCGGAGTTGGCCTTTAAGAATCAGCCATGATTCGTAGAATAAGAATCGACGTATTTGCTCGTCGGGCCTATCTAATGCAGTCGGCTTCGCCAGGAATGGAAACAACACCCTCGTGCTTAGGAACCTCAATCACGCATTCACGTTTAAGAATCAGCCATGATTCATGGATTAAGAATCGACGTGTTTGCTCGTAGGGTCTATCGAAATGCAGTCGGCTTGGTCAGGTATTGAAACAACCCCCTCGTGCTTAGGAACGTCAATCACGCTTTTAGGTTTAGGAATCATTTATCATTCATACATGAAGAATCGACGTGCTTGCTCATCGGGTTTATCGAAATGCAGTCGCCTTGGCCAGAAATCGAAACAACGCACTTGTGCTTAGGAACCTCAATCACGCATTCAGGTTTAGACAACAACCATGATTAATAATCCGTTATGTAACTACCGCAAAAACGGACGTTAACACAAAGGAAAGAGGAAGGCACAAACAGGCGCAGACTATCATAGACTAAGAATCGACGTGTTTGGTCGTAGGGCCTATCGAAATGCAGTCGGCTTGGCCAGGTATTGAAACAACACCCTCGTACTTAGGAACGTCAATCGCGCATTTATGTTTAGGAATCATTTATCATTCATACATGAAGAATCGACGTGCTTGCTCTTCGGGTTTATCGAAATGCAGTCGGCTTGGCCAGAAATCGAAACAACGCCCTCGAGCTTAGGAACCTCAATCACGCATTCAGGTTTAGGACTCAGCCATGGTTCGTAGATTAAGAGTCGACGTGTTTGCTCGTCGGGCCTATCGAAATGCAGCCGGCTTCACCAGGAATCGAAACAACGCCCTCGAGCTTAGGAACCTCAATCACGCATTCAGGTTTAGGACTCAGCCATGGTTCGGAGATTAAGAGTCGACGTGTTTGCTCGTCGGGCCAATCGAAATGCAGCCGGCTTCACCAGGAATCGAAACAACGCCCTCGAGCTTAGGAACCTCAATCACGCATTCAGGTTTAGGACTCAGCCATGGTTCGGAGATTAAGAGTCGACGTGTTTGCTCGTCGGGCCTATCGAAATGCAGCCGGCTTCACCAGGAATCGAAACAACGCCCTCGAGCTTAGGAACCTCAATCACGCATTCAGGTTTAGGATTCAGCCATGGTTCGGAGACTAAGAGTCGACGTGTTTGCTCGTCGGGCCTATCGAAATGCAGCCGGCTTCACCAGGAATCGAAACAACGCCCTCGAGCTTAGGAACCTCAATCACGCATTCAGGTTTAGGACTCAGCCATGGTTCGGAGATTAAGAGTCGACGTGTTTGCTCGTCGGGCCTATCGAAATGCAGCCGGCTTCACCAGGAATCGAAACAACGCCCTCGAGCTTAGGAACCTCAATCACGCATTCAGGTTTAGGACTCAGCCATGGTTCGGAGATTAAGAGTCGACGTGTTTGCTCGTCGGGCCTATCGAAATGCAGCCGGCTTCACCAGGAATCGAAACAACGCCCTCGAGCTTAGGAACCTCAATCACGCATTCAGGTTTAGGATTCAGCCGTAATTCATAGATTAAGAATCGACGTGTTTGCTCGTCGGGCCTATCGAAATGCAGTCGGCTTCGCCAGGAATCGAAACGCCTTTGTGCTTAGGAACCCCAATGAGGCATTGAAGCTTAGGACTGAACCATGATTCGTAGATTAGGAATCGACGTGTTTGGTCGTAGGGCCTATCGAAATGCATTCGGCTTCGCCAGGAATCGAAACAACGACCTCGTGCTTAAGAAACCCAATCACGCATTCAGGTTTAGGAAACAGGTATGATTCATAGATTAAGAATCGACCTGTTTGGTCATCGGGCCTATCGAAATGCAGTCGGCTTGGCCAGGAATCGAAACAACACCCTCGTACATAGCAACCTCAATCACACATTCAGGTTTAGGAATCAGCCATGATCATAGATTAAGAGTAGACGTGTTTGCTCGTATGGCCTATCAAAAGGCAGTCGGCTTGGACAGCAGTCGAAACAACGCCCTCGTGCTTGTACCCTCAATCACGCATTCAGGTTAAGGAATCAGCCATGGTTCGTAGATTAGGAGTCGACGCGTTTGCTCGTCGGGCCTAGCGAAATGCAGTCGGCTTCGCCAGGAATCGAAAACAACACCCTCCTGCTTAGGAACCTCAATCGAGCATTCAGGTTAAGACAACAACCATGATTAAGAATCGACTATGTAACTGCGCAAAAACGGACGGTAACACAAAGGGAGAGGAAAGCACAAACAGGCGCAGACTATCATAGAAAAGTATCGATGTGTTTGCTCGTCGGTTTTATCGAAATGCAGTCGGCTTCGCCAGGAACCGAAACAACGGCCTTGTGCTTAGGAACCTCAATCACGCATTCAGGTTTGGAAACAGCCATGATTCATAGATTAAGAATCGACCTGTTTGCTCGTTGGGTCTATCGAAATGCAGTAGGCTTTGCCAGGAATCGAAACAACGCCATCGAGCTTAGGTACCTCAATCTGTATTCAGGTTTTGGAATCAAGCATGATTCATAGATTAAAAATCGACGTGTTTGCTCGTCGGGCCTATCAGAATGCAGTCGGCTTCGCCTGGGATCGAAACACGCCTTCGTGCTTAGGAACCTCAATCACGCATTCAGGTATAGGAATCAGCCATGATTCGTAGATTAGGAATCAACATGTTTGCTCGTTGGGCCTGTCTAAATGCAGCCGGCTTCTCCAGGAATCGAAACAAAACCCTCGTGCTTAGGAAACTCAATCACGCATTCAGGTTTAGTAATCAGCCATGATTCGTAGATTAAGAATCGACGTGTTTGCTCGTCGGGCCTATCTAAATGGAGTCGGCTTCGCTAGGAATAGAAATAACACCCTCGTGCTTAGGAACCTCAATCACGCATTCACGTTTAAAGGCCAACTCCGGTGATTTTTTGACTTGATGGATCTCAATGAAATTCGCTGGGTACGTTCCTTTGCACTTTTCCGTCATTTATGCCAATTTACAGTCTTGAGACATCCGCAGATTGTTTGCAAATGAATTTTAAAGATTGTCTGCAAACGCCCTCCTGGCTTGCCACAATTATTGGCAACATTGCGTCTGGGACGTCAGTATTGGTAAGGCGGCGGAAGTGACGCAGCCGAGGGCACCGCTAACTTCGGCGCTTCGGCCGCTACAGCGAGCGTCTGCTGTTCACAAGGCGACAGACAGCGTTGATTTGGCCGGCGCTTCGCTGGACGTCCCGGCTGTCACAGTTTTCGTACTCCGCGCCGGCGTCACCGGCATGCCTTGCACGACTTCCGGTTCGTTCGTAACAACGTCTACGTCATACGTAGACAGTACACTCGGTTGGGTTTCGGTTTCGGTGTTGAGCTTTTTTGGCTTATTTAAAATTATTCTCCAATTTGCCGAGTATTTCTGCTATCGGGCCCGTAACAGGAGCGTCTCAGGAACATAAAAGCACCATTACTTTGACATGGCCAAAAAATCGCCGGAGTTGGCCTTTAAGAATCAGCCATGATTCGTAGAATAAGAATCGACGTATTTGCTCGTCGGGCCTATCTAATGCAGTCGGCTTCGCCAGGAATGGAAACAACACCCTCGTGCTTAGGAACCTCAATCACGCATTCACGTTTAAGAATCAGCCATGATTCATGGATTAAGAATCGACGTGTTTGCTCGTAGGGTCTATCGAAATGCAGTCGGCTTGGTCAGGTATTGAAACAACCCCCTCGTGCTTAGGAACGTCAATCACGCTTTTAGGTTTAGGAATCATTTATCATTCATACATGAAGAATCGACGTGCTTGCTCATCGGGTTTATCGAAATGCAGTCGCCTTGGCCAGAAATCGAAACAACGCACTTGTGCTTAGGAACCTCAATCACGCATTCAGGTTTAGACAACAACCATGATTAATAATCCGTTATGTAACTCCGCAAAAACGGACGTTAACACAAAGGAAGAGGAAGGCACAAACAGGCGCAGACTATCATAGACTAAGAATCGACGTGTTTGGTCGTAGGGCCTATCGAAATGCAGTCGGCTTGGCCAGGTATTGAAACAACACCCTCGTACTTAGGAACGTCAATCGCGCATTTATGTTTAGGAATCATTTATCATTCATACATGAAGAATCGACGTGCTTGCTCTTCGGGTTTATCGAAATGCAGTCGGCTTGGCCAGAAATCGAAACAACGGCCTTGTGCTTAGGAACCTCAATCACGCATTCAGGTTTAGGAATCAGCCATGATTCGTACATAAAGAATCGACGTGTTCGCTCGTCGGGCTTATCGAAATGCAGTCCGCTACGCCAGGAATCGAAACAAGGCTCTTGTGCTTAGGAACCTCAATTACGCATTAAGGTTTAGGAAACAACCATGATTCATGGATTAAAAATCGACGTGTTTGGTCGTAGGGCCTATCGAAATGCAGTCGGACTTGGCCAGGAATTGAAACAGCGCCCTCGTGCTTAGGAACCACAATCACGCATTCAGGTTTAGGAATCATTTATCATTCATAGATTAAGAATCGACGTGCTTGCTCGTCGGGGCTATCGAAATGCAGTCGGCTTGGCCAGGAATCGAAACAACGACATCGTGCTTAAGAACCTCCATCACACATTCAGGTTAAGGAAACAGGCTTGATTCATAGATTAAGAATCGACGTGTTTGGTCATCGGGCCTATCGAAATGCAGTCGGCTTGACCAGGAATCGAAACAACGACATCGTGCTTAAGAACCTCCATCACACATTCAGGTTAAGGAAACAGGCTTGATTCATAGATTAAGAATCGACGTGTTTGGTCATCGGGCCTATCGAAATGCAGTCGGCTTGACCAGGAATCGAAACAACGCCCTCGTGCTTAGGAACATCAAACACGCATTCAGGTTAAGGAATCAGCCATGGTTCGTAGATTAGGAGTGCACGTGTTTGCTCGTCGGGCCTATCGAAATGCAGTCGGCCTCGCCAGGAATCGAAACAACGCCCTCGTGCCTAGGAACCTCAATCACGCATTCAGGTTAAGACATCCACCATGATTAAGAATCCATTATGTAACTGTGCAAAAACGGACGGTAACAGAAAGGGAGAGGAAAGCACGAACAGGCTCAGGCTATCATAGATTAAGAATCGACTTGTTTGGTCGTAGGGCCTATCGGAATGCAGTCGGCTTGGGCAGGAATTGAAACAACGCCCTCGTGTTTAGGAACCCCAATCACGCATTCAGGTTTAGGAATCACTTATCATTCACAGATTAAGAATCGACGTGTTTGCTCGTCGGGTCCATCGAAATGCAGTCGGCTTGGCCAGGAATCGAAACAACGCCCTTGTACCTAGGAACCTCAATCACGCATTCAGGTTTAAGAATCAGCCATGATTAAGAATCCGTTATGTAACTGCGCAAAAACGGACGGTAACACAAAGGGAGAGGAAAGCACAAACAGGCGCAGACTATCATAGACTAAGAATCGACGTGTTTGGTCGTAGGGCCTATCGAAATGCAGTCGGCTTGGCCAGGGATTGAAACAACCCCCTCGTGCTTAAGAACGTCAATCACGCTTTTAGGTTTAGGAATCATTTATCATTCATACATGAAGAATCGACGTGTTTGCTCGTCGGGTTTATCTAAATTCAGTCGCCTTGGCCAGAAATCGAAACAACGCAATTGTGCTTAAGAACCTCAATCACGCATTCAGGTTTAGACATCAGCCATGATTCGTAGGTTAAGAATCTACACATTTACACAGCGCGCACTGAACGAGGACAGATGAAGGGACACAACATTTTGCCCTCGTTCATTTTGCGCTGTGCAAATATTTCGATTCCAATCACCAACTAGCCCAAGCTAGCGTTCTCTCATAGATTAAGCCTAATTCTAGTTATCCGTAACACTTTACAAGTAATCAATTACTCGTAATTCTTTTTTTATAATTTTGTAATATAATCGATCAGTGGTAATGTAATCGATCAGACGGTGGTCCCGGCAGAGCCTATTTTGTTAACGTTTTCGTTGGCCTTACCTGCAATGCCTTACCCGAGCGCAGACAACAGCGTAGAGCGACGCTTCGTAGAGGACATGGACACTATCTTCGACGCACTCTCCAACTACGAGCTGGTGCACGAGGTGTTCTTACTCTATAATACCTCTCTTCCCTCCAGCACATGTACTGAGAGAGTGTTCAGTGTAGCAGCTGACCTCTTAACGAATAAACGTGGAATGATCAGTGACGACAACTTTGAAAAAGAACTCCTGTTGAAAGTTAACAACGTGTTCCGACCTTCACGCAAGCCTCAGCCTTCTCCCTACCATGTAAGCCACAGTAGTTCGTTGTAGTTTGAGTAAACTTGTGTTATGGTGTTATGGGAATAAAATTTTGAAAAAAAAAACTAAGGGATTTCTGTAATTGTTCAGTTACTCTTCTGTGGCTGGAATTGACCACTGTAATCAATTACATTTTAAAGGAAGTAATTGTAATTGCAATATCAGTTACTCATGTTCTGTACCGTGCACCAGTCTGGTTCATTCATGGGTGCCTTCAGTGAGCGTGTACGTCTAGATCACGTTAAATAACCCCACGGGTCAAAAAATCATTCGGAGCTCCCCAAAGCGGCCTCTCTACTCATACCAGTGTGTCTTTTGGACGTGAAGCTCTGTCGATAAATAAATAAATAAATAAATAAATAAATAAATAAATAAATAAATAGTACGATCATATTATTGCGGTAGCTTGCGATTAACTAACGCTAACTCTCATGAATGGTAGCAAGTATGCGAATGAATGCACTGCAGACACCTGAGCGGAAGGCCCAGAGGAGAGAGAGAGAGAGAGAGCAAACAGAGGCAGGGTGTACGAGAGAGTGCGCTGCAAGGAGGACGCGCAGGACGTCCGCAGAAATGCTTTGTTTTTTTTTTTGAAGGAAAGAAGTGTTAATTTCAACGGCTCGTTTTCTTTGTTATACACAATATTAATGAGCACTAACAGACAATAATGCCAAGGAAAGTGTAGGGGATGGTTTTATTAGTAAATGTAAGGCAAATGTGAAGAAAGAAAAGTGGACGAAAAGATAGCTTGCCGCGGGCAGGGACTGAACCTGCGACCTTCGAATAACGCGTCCGATGCTCTACCAACTGAGCTACCGCGGCGGCCATCCCCCCGTCCACTTTATCGGGTATATATGTACATTTAAATGTGGGAGCGTAATAAGTTCACGTGCTACGTGACGCCAACAGGCAGAAAAAAAGAGTGTTCCACACTCGCCGTCATGGCTACTGGCGGCGCTGACTGACGCTCCCGCGTTTAAATGTACATATACACCCTATAAAGTGGACGGGGGGATGGCCGCCGCGGTAGCTCAGTTGGTAGAGCATCCGACGCGCTATTCGAAGGTCGCAGGTTCGGTCCCTGCCCGCGGCAAGCTATCTTTTCGTCCACTTTTCTTTCTTCACATTTACCTTACATTTACTAGTAAAAACATCCCCTATACTTTCCTTGGCATTATTGTAACTTAATGGCCAGCTTCACAAAGATCTCTCGGCCCGGCAACAAAAGCATGGAAACGCAAGCGCACACACTGCACACATAGGCATTCAGGCTCGTTCTCCTACACGCACGGAAAGGTATGTGCAAGTGTTGTACCGTGCATTCAAAGAGATTGAACAAACTGTGCGTGATATACCCACTGTTTTACGCGTTACCGAAAATAAAGTAACTAAGTATGGTCCTCGTTACGCTAACAAACAAACGGATGCGTTACCGCCCTACGCTACCTACAAAAAAAGGTAACGTGTTACCGTTACCGAAAAAAAGCGACGCACGTTACTTCTGCCGTTACTCCAGAGTCAGAAATTTCAGTCAGTGCGCCCTCGCTGCAGGAACCATAATAAAAATTTAATAAACCCCATATTTATATTACACATAAAACTTCAGACGAAAACAATGATTTTAGCTGATTACTGATATAAGTAGAAAACTTCACAGAAGTGTCCTGAGTTTTAGCGATATTATAGTGGCCTAATGTTTACTGTAGAGTTTAATGTGATGGCTTGTAACTTGGCGGCACATGGTAAAGCCATTTCTCAGAGTGACAGCAAACAGAAAACGACATTTCATCATTATTGCGCTCCGGAGAGAAAACATGACTGATCTTCAACAAAATCTCTCAACAGATTTACAGTTATTCTGACGGCGTGCATATGCGTAGATCTTTTAAGAATAAGGAAATACTTGAATTGCATAGTCCCGAAAAAGCTATTTGCAGCATAAATCATTTGTGCCCCTTCAACCTATATAATTACCGCGAAAATTGCCAGCGCTTATGCGAAGATGTTCAAGGTCACCCTCACTCGCCCAGGGAACCAGAATAGTGTACCCGTCGTTAGAAGCAGATAGAAGCAAAATTTATTTTGATAACACAACTGATAAACAGCGCCACAGTATTGCAGGGACAACTTGTAGAATTAAAGCAACAGCTCTATTCCTATGCCTTCGTCAGACAGCAGCCTCGCTTCTCAGTGAATACGTCCGCAGCTACGGTAAATAGACGCTCCACGAAGGCATTAGATGATACTCCTATTGTCAACACCTGGCAGGCCAATAGCACTCCGCCGCTGTGACAAAAGCGTAGCTCTGGGAACGTGGCGCATACGAGACAAAGGAGCTTTCTGTAAGGGTCCTCGGATATTTGGAATAAAAAGCAACGTGTAACGTGACACCTCACGTTACCTAAAAATGGTAACGTAAGTACAATACTTATTACAGTTACGAAATGGTGAGGAGTACGTTACTAACTTATCGAACGAATTAACGCATTACCGGTAACGGCGTTACTTGTAACGCGTTGCCGCCAACGCTGGATATACCTCAACTCTTGTGTTAACCAAGGCACTGGAAACCGGCCTCAATACAAGCGCTTCATGTGTTCTTCAGCATCTGTCCTCCAAGCGCAGATGTTGAAGTTGCGCATTTACTATATTCGGGATGTCTCGTGCCACAGGTTTGTCTGTTTATCAAAGAGAGTTACTTATGTTACAGCCAGACTTTACGTTTATTTTGCAGTCAGCGCATACAAATGATAAAAAAATCAAAGTGAATGATAAAAAATGATAAAAAATGATCATAAAAATAATAAAAAAAATCAAAGTGAATGGGCAGAATAGGGAGAGACATTAATGCTGGTGCAGTTTAACCGCTGTGCGCGCATAGCTTCTGCATAAGCGAGGATTGTGCACGCATGCTCAAATAAGTCATATAGATTTCTATGGATACCTTGCGCGATATAGTGCGTGTACTTTAACCGCCCGGACAAGGACGCCAGAGAAAAGTGCGCATTTTCTCGCGCAACGGAGTTGAGGGGCGTGTTTGAGGGCGCCGAACGCCAAGAAAACACACACACACACACACACACACACACACACACACACATATATATATATATATATATATATATATATATATATATATATATATATATACTCATATATTCCCCCAACGGCACAAAAAGTACGATGTTCACCAAATTTCTTCACTCATTCACTACTGTAGCGAATATATATACATACCATTTACTTCAGCGTGCTTTCTTGCTCACCACCGAGATGGCGCCAAGTGCGCGAGCGGCGCGCTTTAAAGGTCATCGCCCCGCACGTAGTGATACGCTCACGCCTCTGTGCACTTCGCCCTACAGGGCATGGTCGCCTGCGCGCGCGCTTTTCTCGTGAAGTGGGGGTGGGGGGAGGGTCTGTTTGTATGTCTCGCGCTTTCCCCGCGATGTTCGCGCTGAAGTTGCAGAACGTACGAAGGTCCCTTCGCTCTCTGGAGCGGCCGCGTTCGTGAAACGAGCGCGTTGTTCAAACAGAGATAAGTAACAACTGTGGCGGTTGTTAGTTCACGCTCGTCCTGTGTATACCTGTGCGTTCGTTTCATGCGTCCTTTATGTTTGAGCAGCGCGCTTAAGGTGTCGAGTTGTGACACGTAATAGTTCGCGCTCGTCCTGTGCGTGTGTTCTTTTCGTGCGTCCTTTGCGCTTGAGCGACGCGCTGGAAATTTCGAGCTACTTTCCGTTCTTCGCGTTACATTCCAATTTGTTGCTATCGCATTCATTGCTTCGCCGTTGCGGCGAAACTGACTTTTTTTATGTTAGTTCACATGAACTGATTCTGATTTTCGCCCCGCCACGGTGGTCTAGTGGTTATAGCGCTCGACTGCTGACACGAAGGTCGCGGGATCAAATCCCGGCCGCGGCGGCTGCATTTTCGATGGAGGCGAAAATGTTTGAGGCCCGTGTACTTAGATTTAGGCGCATGTTAAAGAACCCCAGGTGGTCGAAATTTCCGGAGCGCTCCACTACGGCGTCTCTCATAATCATATCTTGGTTTTGGGACGTTAAACCCCAGATATTATTTATTATTATTATTGATTCTGATTTTCGTTTCGAACGCGTGACTGCACGTCAGCAGCGCCAATAAGCAGCATCTGCCGTGCGAAATCCCCCTGACGTGCGGCAAGTCCTACATAGGACAGATGGGGCGGTGCCTAAATGATCGAGCCAGGGAACACGAGCAAAAGCTAAAAAGAGAAGACGTTTTGGCCTGCGCAGTGTAAAGACGGCGCGTGTGAACCACGGTTTCAGGGGTTAAAGATTCTGGGCAGAAGCCAAGACCAAACAGCCCGAGAGCCATAAGAAGCCTGTTTTATTAGAAAGAAAAGTGATGATTGTGTCAGTGACACCTCTATCAGACTATTTCAATCAGAAATGTCTTTCTTCGACAAGTGGCTGCCCCGCTAGACTGATGAGCGGACGTACCTGTGTCTGCGCATCTCATAAACGGCTATATATTGCTACGTCTGTCAGTGAATAAAATGAGTTGAAAGCTTACCGCCCGTGTTGTCGTACCTCGTCCTCGTCTTTTTTGTGCGGTCAAAATGTCAAACAATAAGCTTTTCACTCCGCACGTCGGTGTCGATGTCGTGAGGGGGTGCGTTTAGCGTGCAGAAGTGTTGCATGCGCTTTAAAATTGATGTTAAATATGTTCTAGGCTGTATCAGCCACTGATGTTTTGCAAATGATGCGTCCGCGCAAATCGATCGCCGAAGTCATCTCACCTTCAAAGTTCTTTTCCCTGCTCCTTTAAAAATTGCAATTTGATTGGCAGGACACCGCCGGTCCAAAATCTTTGAAGCATTTGCATACAGAAAAAGTGGAGATAATTGTGTCAGCGTGCCTTTACTATCGCTCCGCAGAAACGAAATCATGTATGTACCTCTCGAATATGTGATTAAAGCTGAGCGCCCGCACAAGTGTACGCAATTGTCCCACCATATTGACATTTTAACAGCGAAAACTTTGGTGGCCGTAAGAACTTTGGTGAGTACAAATGCGTACAAAAACTATCATCATCATGAACGGGTATGTGCTACAAGAATTGGGTAAATACCACTACACACCAATGGTCCACTGAAAATGAAGAAGACAACAGACGGACGGGAACAGACAATTAAGATTTCTAGACAGACGTAATCAGTAATAGAAAAGGTTTAATAAACCGTCCGGATTAACGCAGTGATCGCACGTTTCAGCTTCGCTGCAGCATCTCCCTCATGAAAATGGTGATGTCCTGGAAGTGTACTGTATGGTTCCGCGAGGCAGCATGAGGACACAACCTGTATGTCTCCCAGATGTCGCGATTTGGCCGCTTACTTTCTGTGTCCTCCAAGTGTCCGCCCTGTATGTGTCCCATTTGTGACCGTCCTGTATGTATCCGATATGTAACCGTCCTTTATGTCTCCCAGATGTCGCGATTTGGCCGCTGACTTTCTGTCTCCTCAAAGTGTCCGTCCTGTATGTGTCCTATAAGTAGCCACCCTTTACGCAGACCAGAAATTAGGCCATTGCATTGCCTGTATGATGCAGCATATTATGGCTGCTATAATTTGGATGTACATGCATACAAAACTCTGCAATATTACTCATTTATTAGCATTTACACTGTACAGTTTAGAGCACTTCATAGACAATATTCAGACTGACAATGTACATATGTCGGCGGTTGAAGAAAAATAAGATTAACAGATCAGCCTTAACCCCATAACGCCTGAACACATCATTAACATTTTAAAAGTTTTAACTTGTTCTGCATCTTTTTTGGTAATGAAGAGTACATTCACTTCTGGAAAACGCAAAAACACATGTTTTAAGAAACTCATCATGACAGCAATTTATGACCAAGAGGCACTTTCCAATTTACTATGGGCTACTTAGATAAGCTTTGCACACCTAAGTGTATCAGAGTGACTTGTTGGGCTTCATGGGTAAGTTACAAATCTATGCAACCTTCTGGAGTGGAAGAAGTGGAGCAATCATAACTTCACAGCAAACTCAGAACACACGAATAATAAATATTGCAATAAATGAGGAATGTGGCAAACGTCAGTGCACTACCGGAGCTGCTCACAATAAATGCATGCTAAAATAATTAAATACTGCAATAAATTAGGAATGTGGCAAACACAACATCAGTGCACTACCAGAGATGCGTGGTTGGCACCAAAATGTCATACTTAGCATGCATAATTTGAAGGAAGACACTATAACCCACACAAAAGTAGTACACTGTAACGTCACCCTTGACTGCTGAACCGAAGGTCACGAGATCAAATCCCGGCCCTGGTGGCCACATTTTCGATCGAGGAAGAAATGCTTGAGGCCCATCTATTTAGATTTAGGTACACCTTATAGAACCCAGGTGGTCGAAATTTCAGGAGCCCTCCACTACGACGTCCCTCATAATCATATTGTGGTTAAATCCAAACACTTATTATTATACTACACACAACTAAAGCAAGCAGATAAAACTGTGTAGTTTAAAAAATGTCGCCACCGTTCATCTCCCCATGCCGAGACTTACATTTCAGCATTTCAGAATGCCTTCTGTAAGTTATCATCAACAGAGTTAAATATGATTAGGCATCACAGCGGGACATCCCATGATTGCACTTAGGAAATGAATTTCCGGAAGACAATGAAATATGTATGATTAGAAAAGCATATTACAATAAAATGTACGGTGAATATTAAAGTGAAAATAAAATAGTGAATTGATGCACTACTGCCTTATCACAAAATTGAAAGTTCAATTTTAAAAATGATAACTGCACATAAGATATGAATTAAAACATGACACACGAGTCGAGAGAGCCGCTCACTCAATACGTTTTGAAAAGACAAAATACAAAGCTAAGGAAGCAGCATTGACACATTCAGGATTGTGCTTTATGGTTTCATTAAAATTCAGCCCTGGGAAAAACGTGAAAACCAACTTTGCAGGTAAGTTATGTGTCCATGGGGACACAAAGTAAGACATTACCGCTGTCAGCCGCCCAATTAACTAAGATTAAATAATGAAATTTTTAGTGACAACAGCAAGTGGGCATCTTTGTATTGAAAAGTTCGAGGCAGTCGTGTTTCTACACAATTCCACTTGGAAGAATTCTTCTAGCATGTCTGTGCTGCGAGATATCCCGCTGCAAAGTTTAATTGTGGTTTGCATGATGCAAGGCGGTGAGGACCAGCAAAATATTACTCCCTGGTGTGACGAGCAGTAACTACTTGCTATCACCAGCCGGCAGGAAAAGGGTAACCGTTATGGTGATTGTCTATGCCTTCGACCCGCTGTAACATTAAACGTGGCACACCAGGGAGGAGCTTTGTGCCAGTGCTCAAGGTCCTGCATGTGTAATGATGGAAGCTGGAATTAAACTTTGCAGCAGGATATCTGAGCCCAGACATGCTAGAAGAATTCCTCGAAGAGGAATCGTGTAGAAATGCAGCTGGCTCAAACTTCTTAATACATACATGCCAGCTTGCTGCAGTCACTAAAAAGTATTAAATCTTAGTTAATTGCACGGCTGACAGCGATAATTATTGTCCCACTTTGTGTCCCCCTGGATAATAACTTATCTGCAAAGGTGGCTTTGACGTGACTTCCAGTACGGACTTTTTTATAAGAAAAACAAAACGCTTAATTTTGAACACCCTCTGCATGTGAGCTACTTGAATACAGCAAACAGGTGGCTGAAGTGTCCACTCCGTTGTTCTCAGTGCAGTGCCCCTTGTACAGGAAACAGAAGCCATGCGCAGCTGCTGTACATCAGCAACGAACTTGTCCATGAGCCAGCATTGATAACAGGCTTGTCCAGATTTCTTTCACTCGCTTTGTACAAGGAGCACGTATAGGCTGCAATGGAAACAACAAAATAACAATTTAGTGACACATGTGTCTGTTAGCAAAGCTGAATTCCTCACACGTTCTTTTTTACCTTTTCTGGAACAATATGTTTTAGATAACTTTAAAACAAGCAGGACGTACACAAACTAGAGAAGTTACAAGAAAAACTTGTTTGATGCATTCTTGGTGAAGACAGTCGCAACCTTATGAAAGACTATAGAATTTCCACATCACAGATGTGTAAAAAGTATGCTTGAATATTGTTCCTGCATAATGCAGGGTGTGCTTTCTCTACAGTACATTCGTACCCTGAAGCCTAAAATAAAGACAGAAGGAGTAGTCACGAAATGTTTCACAAGAGCTTAACGTACAGTATGTTCCCATCATGCTGGAATTGTGTTCTTAGTTCTGTGTGGGTATAGATGCAGTGCACGGCCACCATATTCAGTGGCACCTGACTCCACTCAGTGAGAAATATGAAGGGAATGCTGCAAAATAAATGCAAGAAAAAGCGTGTTGTAGAAGAAGTTTTTATGCTTTTGATGTCGAGGATCTAACCTTACCATTTTAGCTTGTTCACGTACTAACGCGAAGGTACAGCTCTTAGGCAAAGATGCCCCCTGTTTGCTGTATGTGTCAGCCACGTGTAATTGAAAGTTCTGTGTGTGAGTAATATCATTGGCTGCTATAGGTAAATTCTGTTCTTGCAGCTAGCCAAACCTATGTGTGAGTATGCATTCACACAGGTACATTTGTATTCCTGTAGCTATATTATGATACTTACACGATGTGTTCCTTAAAGCGAATGCAATGCAATATGCACCATATGGATATTTTATTTATTGCACAAAAGCACTGCACATACATGACAGTATGCACATTCATCATGTATCCATTGCAGGTAACATGTAAAATTAAATTATTTCTGCTTGCAAATAAACTAACGTAGCTTTCTTCACGCTGCTCACACTGGGATGATTATATACTGTCAGAAATTGGTTTCACTCTACTATTGTGTGCTGCTAAATTGCGGTCATTAGTTTCAATGATTCTGGTTGGCTAAAAAAGCAATACTCCTCACTAATGCATCACAGGCTGTCTAATGGCCATATGGAGGAAAAGGTGGAAATGCTAAGACTTACAAGGCACCAATCTTGAACCACATGCCATCCCAATAAAGCATGCAGGCTTCTGCAACAATCTCTGGCAACCAGAATCCTGGAAGCTATTGACCACAATTTAGCAAATACACAATAAACATTCGATTAAACTTATTTCTGAAGTTGAATAAATGATTCAATGCCAACAGCGTGAAAAAACACAGCCTAGATTTGTTGTGTTCTCAGATACAATACATTGTCTAATTTTACATTTGAACAGCAACACATGCATGACTTATGCATGCATACCGTGAAGTATGTATAACATTCTTGCGAGTTATGAGCAATAAATAAGATATTCATATGCTGCACATACCACGGTTCCTTTTAACATCCGTAGCGCATGCCCAGAGAATTTACTTTATCCGATAGACCGTTAAGCTTTTCATCTATCAGAAAATGTCACTGGAGGTGGCGGCACAAGCTGTTTATAATGTTCGTACCCGTACAAGTAAGTGTTTAGCGAAGTTTTAACGCCAAGGTGGGGCGAGGCGCGTACAATTCTTAATAACCAGAGCAAAATAACAAAGGCCAAACACGACAGAAACAAGCAGAATAAAAAAGTTGTGCTCGAACGCGTGGACCGATGCTCGAATTAGCGCTTGCACTGTTTAGGTGCGACAATTCTGCCCCAAATAGACATGAAGGATTCGCTGGAGTACAGTTCAAGTTTAACGTACGGCTTAACACGCACGGGTGCAGGCCGCATCAAGCAACCTATGTTGCGGGTGAAAACATCGGCCGAATTTGACGAAACTGGCTGTATGAACACCTAAGCGTAAGTTCAAGCTTCGCGAGCCGTACCTAAAACGAAGCAACATGCTATTTCAAGATCACGCACACGCATCAACCCGAGTATTACGGCAGTTTAAAGGTACGTGCCAGCGCGGATGCATACACATGCACACGTTTGACCACCCGCAAGGAGGAAAACATATCTCTCTGATAGTAGTCCAAACATTGCTATTATAACGATCCTGTAGCTATTGAAAAGAGTACGCGCAGCATATGGAACTGCCGTAGAAGTGTTCAGTGCGCTAAAAAAGTGAACATGAATTACTAACAGGTCCAAGCATACGCGCCTTAGGCACGATCGACGCTTACAGCTAACAAACGCCGTCTTCGCCCATCTATTAAGCCAAAATAGTAGACTACCGCGAGCGGGGCCACCCTCCAACACCACTGCCGACAGAGGAGGGCACCGCCACAACTCTGTTCAAATCCCCCGCCGAATCACAGCCGCGTATGCGCACTCTCCTTTACGCTTCAAACAAAAGAAAAAGCTCGCCCGCGCTTAAAATCACACAAACTTGCCTGGATCCTGGTGAAATGATAGACACAAACAGGCTCGCTACGTTAATAAAAGCTCATTTATCGTCTACTGCTTAAGAAAAACTTAGTTAACGGCGCTTTTATCGCGCTCTCAGTGTTAACCAAGCGCTGACAGCAGCAACGTGGTACATACCTGGTGAGTGCTCCACGATTTGAAGCAGCCGGTCTTCGCTTGAGTATAGCGCATCCTCGTAATAAGCAGCACCGGCAGAACACCCAGGACGAGCACGAGGCGCAAGCACACTTCGAACAAGGGAAAAATTCACTCAAACTCGGCCCTTCGCGACGCGGCGGGACGACGAGCAGCAAACGCAAAACAAGAAAAAGTGGTACCACGTGGTATCAGCCCCGCAGACGTAAACAGCATTTGCGCATCGCGCCTTCTAACTAAAAACATAAATTTACGCTTGCAAATATTTGAAAAAAAATTGTGTAAATATAATGTACATAAATAGTTGAGGCGTACAATGTCTTGACCTCGGAAAAAAAAAAACAAGTCAAAACCTAAGCGCGCGAAATTTGAAAAAATTTGAGCACACGAACAACAATGCTATTAATCGCCGCAAAACGTTCGTGTGTCGTGAATTAATGTTATACAATTAGTGCAGATGTCTACACGCGAGATTTTTATGCAATGATTGATTGCCCTTATGTCAAACTAAAAAAGTATCAAATACAACTTTTATCCAGTGCGACGACAGAAAATAAATAAATATATATATGTGTGTGTGTGTGTGTGTGTGTGTGTGCGCGTGTGTGTGTGTGTACGTGCGTGCGTGAGTTCGTGTTATAATGCAAAAATTTTGGGGGTGGGCTTCGGCACCCCCAAACCCCCCTCTGGCTACGGCACTGACAAAAAATGTTTTTTGCACTACCACATGTTACCCACTCATGACCTCGGGTGCACCTGCAGGTAACATATAGTTCGCTGCCAGGTAACATCCTGCCGTAAACATAAAGGACACATCCTACAGGAGACAAGAAGGAATCCTTCGATAGGACGAGGAAGGGAACATAAAGTAGCGTCCTGCAGGTCACAAAAAGGTCATGTAGGGCGTCAGTGGGAAACAGAAAGGACATTTCCCGGACATCACCATTTTCATACGGGCTGTACGAAGTGCTCCGGTATGTACGACGAGAGAATACTACGGAAAGGCTGCGAGAAGACACCGAAGCCCTACACGAACGGCGACGTGCCCTATGGCAGGTGCGAACATTCGGTTTCAGCGCGAGTCTCTGGATTTTGGCCATCCGTGTCGTGTCTGTTACTGTATGTGGTTTAACCTCTCTGCGCTGAGAAGCAACCTATCAACAACCTACCATCACCTAGCTAAAGCCTAGCACCAACCTAGAGGAAACATAGAAACAACATGACTAGAACTAGCAGACAAGAAAGCCAAGGAAAGTAGAGGGGATGGTATTTGTAGTCACTATGAAATAAATGTGAAGCAAGTGGACGAAAAGAGAACTTGCCGCCGGCAGGGACCGAACCTGCGGCCTTCGAATAACGCGTCCGATGCTCCACCACTGATCTACGTTGGCGGCCATCCCCCTCGTCCACTTTCAGGGTTATACATGTGCATTTTAAAACCAAAAAATGTTAGTCAGCGGCGCTAGCAGCCGCGGCGGCGAGTGTGGAACACACTTTTTCTGCCTGCTGGCGTCACGAAGCACGTAATCATTTTACGAGCTGGTAGCTGACGAATAATCCCTCGCATACTACCTGAAGGCATCTAGCCTGCCAGAACGAGACGCTTGCTGCGAATGAACGAAAGAAGGGGAATTTTCAGGGCTTGTGTTTTCTTTGCTAGGCACAATACTAATTAGAACTAGCAGACAAGCAAGCCAAGGAACGTATATGGGATCTTATTTGTACTAATTATGATGTTAATATGAAGATAGTAAAGTGGACGACAAGACAGCTTCCCGCCGGCAGGGAGAGAACCTGCGACCTTCGAATAACCGGTCCGATGCTCTACCACTGAGCTACAGTCATCCCCTATACTTACGTTATTCGAAGGTCTCAGGTTCGGTCCCTGGCGGCAGCAAGTTATCTTTTCGTCCACTTTACTTTCTTCACATTTACAGCATAATTACTATAAATAACACCCCCTATACTTTCCTTGGCAATACCGTCTGTTAGTTCTCATTATTATTGTGTCTAACAAAGAAAAAAGAGCCCTTAAAAGTAATCTTTCCTTCATTCATTGCGAGCGTCTCGTTCTGGCAGACTGCATGCGTTCAGGTAGTATGCGAGGGATTATTGGCCACCTGCCAGCTCGTAAAAAAAGATGACGTGCTACGTGACGCCAACAGGACGGTTTTAGGGGCGAAGCTCCTTAAGGCGGCACCCGTTCGTCCCTCGTAGTCGTAGTGCGTAACCTGTCTTAAGCATTGACCTCCAAGGTGGTGCCGGTGGGAGATTTCTTCTGTGCGTTGTTGAACAATAAAAAATTCGCAGCGTGCGCGTTAACTAAAAGCCGAATTCTTCTGTCTCATTCCCCATTAGCAGCCATTGGCATGTTCCAGTAGGAACCGTTAGTAGAAGTAGAAGTGTAAGTGTTAGCCGACTTCTTCTGTCTCTCATTCCCATTAGCAGCCAGTGTTTACCTCCAAGGTAGTGCCTGGTGAGATTTCTCCTGTGCGTGATTAAACAATAAAAATTTTGTTCAAAACGCCGCTGATTGATGAAATAAACCAACGAAAGACGCCAGATGTTTTGTAAAAGCAAAACGAAAGAACGCCAGATGTTTCTAAAGCAAAACGAAAAGACGCCAGCTGCTTAACGAAAGACGCCAGATGTTTTCTAAAGCGATGGTTTTCTAAACAATGAAAATTCACAGCGTACATGCAAAATTAAAGTGAGCTGCAAGTCGTCATAACTCATCGAACCTTTAGTATCAACGCGCCCGATCTCACGTCGGTGATGATGTACTGGGCAGAATTCACGGAAGATTCACGGTTTACCGATGAACCTCCGCAGCTTCGCCCACTCATCATCATTCACTCCGTGGATATGCTGTGATTTTTTTTTTGCAGGTCGAACTGTTTCGCCCACGTGACTATTGCGACGAAATCACCGTCTACGTCACTGACGACGCGTCGTCTAGGGATTTTCGATAGTGGCGCCGTCCCGTCACTTTAAAGGGCCATTTTCCTGTTGGTCAGTGAAGGCCCTCTGCGCCCTTCGGGCGCGGAAAACTTATCGTGGCTTCGCCCTCGCTTCGCGAGTGCGGCCATTTCGCTAACGCTCAATGGCCGGTTGGCAGGGACTCCGTCACGCGCTACTGGCCGCTGTCGCGGCCACGCGCTGTTTAGCCCGCGCGCCTGCTCCTTCGGGGCAGGCGCCCGGCCGTGCCAGCGTCTGTGATGTGCCCGTGTCACTGGGGCGCACGTAACCCATGAGCCGCTTCGCGCTTCTCAGTCTGGTAACAGACTAATGCAACACCAAACAACACCCTGCCGGAAAAAAAAAAAAAAGCACAGCAGCGACGTTCGCACCAACGTCCTCGCAGTTTCGAGCACGACACGTTAACCGCTGCGCCACTAGGGCCAATTGGTTGGCTTCGCACGGAAAGCCTGAAAAACGCGCCCGACAATAACGTGACGCGTCGTCAGTGACGTACACGGTGACGTCGTCGCAAGAGTCACGTGGGAGAAACGGTTCGACCTGCAAAAAAAGTGTCCCGACGCCAGCAGGCAAAAAAAGAGTGTTCCACACTCGCCGCCATTGCTGTGATCGGCGCTGACTACCACTCCTGGGTTCAAATGCACATATATACCCCATAAAGTGCACGGGAGGATGACCGCCGCCGTAGCTCAGTGGTAGAGCATCGGACGCGTTATTCGAAGGTCGCAGGTTCGGTCCCTGCTGTACTCAATACCTGCATACTCATATATTCATAAAAATATAGGCGTATGCAGGTATTGTACATGGGCATATCAAGGTTACCCAGTTTCCGAATCTTTTCGTTTACTTTACCTTCTTCACATTTATATTCTAATTACTACAAATAACAGCCCCTAGCGGTCGTCCTGTGTGCATCTTTCTCTGTCGTTGTTTTGTTCCGCTATATTATATATTTATGTCGCCTATAATTTCCTTGGCATTATCGTCCGTTAGTTCCCATTATTGTTGTCCTACAAAGAAAACACGAGTCCTTAAAAGTCACCTTCTTTCATTTGTGCACTTGCAATGCTATATGCACGAAAACTGCACCTGAAGTTGGACTAAGTTTATATCCAACGCATTTGCACATACGCACTGTAAAAAAATTTCACGAGAAGCGACGAACATGCTGCGTTTGCTGCTTGCGGTACGATTTCTAAGGCTATTTGTATCCTGCTTAATTGACTTATTAAAAAGAACCTAATGCACAAGGGCGCTTTTCAATAATTTCAAATGCGATACATGAGCGTGCGTGTGTGGTCACTCAAGTTGCGGATTTATTTGCTGCTATGCTATTGGGCCGCGATCTGTCCTTGCCAAGCAGCACACTGACGAAAAGGAAGCTAGTTGCAGGGGCTAGGGCTATCGGTTGTCACCCCAACAACAGTGCTAGTGCTCAAACAAGCCGGAGCCGAATCAAACAACTCAGCCATTTGATGTTCCTTTGCTCTTTAGAAAAAGGCGTGCGGTTCGAAAAACGAAAACCTGTAACTCTTTCTACGCTTCGCATACTGGCACATTTCATATTTCTATTGGGCCTCATCTTTCACTAGTGTCGTGTTCATTTTTGTCGTCCTTCTGTGTTCCACAAGTTCAACAAAAAAAGATTGGCGGGCTGTTTGGCACCGCATAGGGCCAAGTCCACCGTAATGGAATGACACAGGATGACGGAGGAACTCCACAGTGCTGTGCCATTGGGTTGTACGTTGTGTTGCATTACTTGTTTACGCTGAAGCTCAACGTATGCACTCAAGAAGCGCCAGTGTGTAGCGGCACATCATTCTCCACAGCAGTCCAGGAGCACTCCTTTTCGACAGTCGTCACTTGAAGCCATTCCCTGCAATCCTGCATGGTTTAATTTTACACCGTATGTTTTTCACAGCGCAGCTGTTCGGACTGAGCCTGATGAGACGTAAGTGTCCGCGTCGCATGTCACGCTCCGGTAAATAATTAAGATACACCCATAGATGGCGCAACTGCCTCGGCTGCAGACGAAGCGGTAGCCGCACAGTAAAACGTAGAAGGGCGGCGCGAACGTGAACAGGGCCTTGTTACCACCGGTCCTAGAGTTATCCTTGGCAGGCGCCATTGGGCGTGATCCTGTGAGGCAGGCCTGTCAGTCAGAGGGTTTCCCCATAGTTGGGCGCTTGGACGGAGACACAGAGCGCCGCATTTTTCTGGAGAATGCTCACGCACGCGGAATCGAGCGAATGTGGACTGCTGCCATAGACGGGTTCAGAGCAGAACTTCGGCGGTATCTCGGACACCCCTTTCGGCCTTTGTTGTCAGCATGTGATAGCAGCTCGGGAACGGTTCTCACCAAACCACTACATTCTTTTACCCGAGCGCAGACATGAAGGTTTGCACGTGCTCAAGTAAGCTGTTCACCTTCCCCGAGGTCAGCTACACCTCGCCTCTCCCCGTTCGGACTTCCTTCTCGCTGACGTTCAGTACTGGAGCCGTCGGGGCGTGGCACGTGAGTTCAGCCCGAACCATATAGAGCGTTTTTGCCGGCGTTTCCTGGCGTTGCTTCCCTCGGCGTCGTCGCATCAACGCCGTCAGAGAGGGCGGCAAACCATATGAAGAGCGTTAGCTCAGCGTCACTCAGTGTGACCAGAGGGAATGAACCTGACACCCCGTAAAGCAGTGTACAGTTTCCGTCAATGGACCAACAAGATATATTCCTGATTATAGCTTTTTTGTCTCATTAGCAGTTCTGTGGTGCAGAAAACGAGTCACAGTGACACAACACCACCGAAAAGTCTTTTTTTTATTTGACTTGTAGCGCTAGCTATTGGCATTAAGAAGAAGCACAAACTTGTAATATATGGCCTCTGAGCTTGAAGCTGCCGTACATCTTTGAGGCCACGTATTCGGCCAATACACTCATTCCTGCTAAGCCTACCGATGAACTTGAGTACGACACTCGGAAAGACTTCAAAGATATCACGATCGCTTTGCTGTCGAAGCTTCTAGGGAACAAGCTAAGTCAAATAAAAGCATCAGTTAAGAACTTAAGGGCCACACAGTGCACGGCGACGACTTATTAGATCCGAGGCGGGCGGCAGCCATTTGGCAGCAGCGACGACGCCGTTACGTAGAGGAAGTCGCTGCCAGCCGCACGCTGATTGGTTCTGCGTCCATCGAACTGCTTCCGGCGTCGACGCTGCCGCCCGTGATGTCTGGACCGTCCAGAGGTGGACGTTTCGGCCACCGTCACCGGTAGCGTCGACGTCGAGGGACGCCGGCGTACGAAACGCTGGGAAAACGCCGGCAAAAACGCTCTATATGGTTCGGCCTTTATGTGTTGTACTAGGGTTCCCCAATTGCACTTCTCGACATACGAGTGTATTGTGTGACATATTGCCTCTCATTTGGAGGCCGGACGCAGGGACGGCAAGTCACCAGATTGGTGGGAGCTGCGGACACCAGTTTTGAGTGCCTCAGGGTTGTCTGACTCTCATCATGCCTCTATGTAAATAAACCTCTGTCCTCTCGCGTACGCCTTCCTCTCTGCAAAAGATGGGCTAACTCGGGCGTGGGCCAGCTACCGTTGACTGACCCACCGGACCTGAGTCGTAAGAGCCTGTAGCAGGGGCTGGTGTGGCAGGGGCTGCCACACGTCCTTCCCCGTGCGGCTCTACTCTACAAATCACGTAAAATGAGAAATACTTTAATGCAATGCCGCACAAGTTAGCCAGGCTTTTCGTCTGACATGCTACTCCAGGTGTTGGGCGATGATTATATGTACATTTATAACACACACACACACACACACACACACACACACACACACACACACACACACACACACACACACACACACACACACACACACACACACACACACACACACGCACACACACACGCACGGATTCCACTGTTGACAAAGATTCGGTAAGGCCAGTGTCCTGCAAAAAGGTCAACAGTGCTCTCGTGGCGCGTAACGCACAAATGGCGCGTTGCCATGGGCCCAGAATATGGCCGCAGTTTTACGCGCGAGTCCCGTTGAAGGGCTCGTGCTTTCTGATGCGTATCACCTGCAGTCACACAGAACATGTTGCAGGTCTTCTGGGCGTTACATTCAGTGCATAATGGTGACTGAGACAGTTTAATCTTGCTCTTGAAGTAGTTCGTATCGGCAGCGTTTAACGTGATGCGGTGCAGGCATGCTTCATCTTGTCTGTTAAGGCCTCGCGGCATGTAGAAGTCCCCACGTACGAAGGAACAACTCTTAATGGACATTAAACGTTTGTGCGAGAAAGCTTGCGAACTGCATCACGTCATTCTTCTGCCATGGACACTAGCCCATTGCGGAACAGAACTTCCAGGCTTATGACGCCTCGAGAGAAATGGTCGAGATACCTTTCCAGAGACACTAATGTCAGCGCAGGCTTGGCGCTTACAGGCATCCGTCTGTACACTTGCGGGTGACAAGTCTATACAAATAACGTAACCACAAACTCCCTGATACAATCACAAAACATCATACAAAAAATTCGGCAGATCCCACGCGTTGGGGAAATCGGTTTCATGCGAAGCAGTCAGCGAGTACTTTTATGCTGTACTTTACGGCTTTGAGTCAGGCTTTACGAGGTCGACCGACGTGTTTTTGTAAGTGTAGTAGCTGTGTGGACATCGTGGGCTTGCCAGGCACGGCGACAACACTGGCTTTTAAAGGGTAACTTATCGTGCGACGTAACGTCAGCCCTCACGCTAGAGCACATACTTCAGAATTATCAAAACTGAGTGTACTTCATGGTGCAATCATGTTAATATCATATGCAACTTTCGTTAATGTAATCCTCCGGGGGCCAGCAATGCTTCAATATAGCATGCTGATTCATAGGAATAAAAATGTAATGTTTACTAGACAGCTATAAAAGCGGAGTCAACACTGGAACCATATACGTTAAAGGCACACTAAAGAGAAACAATGAATTGATTTAGATTGATAAAGTGTGCTCGGAGAACTCTTGTGCAGTTTATTTCACCACCATAGGTTTATAATCAGAGCAGCAAACCAAGTTCAAAGTTTCATTTTTAGCTTTCGCGCCGAACTTTGTAATACGTGACGTAAAAGATTGCAAAGAGCATTTAACGTATTTTGGCGCCATTGGCTCGACGAAATTTCCACAAACTCGTTATGTCAACTCTCTGGCCCCCTCAGAGGACAATGTACTTCGATTTAACCGATTAGGAACTACGTAGGCCCAAGCAGGCGCCGTCAAAAATATGTAACGTCACGGCAAATGGTGCGGGTATTCAAAGGTGGCGTCGCCACCTGTATTTTCTTTTTGCGCGTTTTCTCGCTTATTAAGCTTCTTCTCGCAGCAAGCGTGGCGTTTGTGGTATCGTGGAAGACTACTTTACTAATGCGAGAAAAATCGTTCTGCTCTTTAGTGTCCCTTTAATCTTATATGACGACTGTATCGTAGGAGTACATATGTAGTGTTTATTGGTTTCTTGTAAAATTAGATAGCCATGCACCACAACCGCAATCGACATTGCAGAGACATTAGGCCTGCAAAGGCTGTTTTTCTAAACCAGTTCATCGACCTGGCATGGCTCTGCTGTAGAATACCTGATTGCCCGCAGAATGATTGGGTTCGATTCCTGCTGGAATCCCAATTTTTATTCTTTCAATTCATCCGTTCAACTCTGCCGATGTCGGTTTTTCTTAACGCTCTCGCATTTAAATCACCAATGTCTTTTCTTGCCGTTCCTCGGTAGATATAAACTCTCAATCACCTCTGGCGCATACATGTACACCACGGCCCGTGGTAAACGGGTATCTGCCACACGTGTCTGGAAGAAAGGGTTTGATGACTTACTCGACAGGCTTTTCGCGTTATTCATGACATGACCCGACAGTCATATTCGTCAAATCCTCTTACCCTCCCACGTGAATTTTGGTGCACAACAAGGAGGCGATCATGAGAGCACGCAGACGTAGGCGGCTAGATAGATAGATAGATAGATAGATAGATAGATAGATAGATAGATAGATAGATAGATAGATAGATAGATAGATAGATAGATAGATAGATAGAAACGCTCAAACTGCCAATGGTTCGCTAAGAAATGCTTCGCATTTAAATCACAAGAGAAACACAGGAGAACCGCAGCTCCGCTCTTTCTGCAGATTTCACACTGCGTAGTACTGGGGTAATAGAGGGTTTTAATGCTGGGTACGCAAGCGCTTGGGGCCTCAAGAGCTTGGGCATGCGCGGGGTTGCGTACCCAAGCAGGCACGTCTTACAGTGGCGCGTACCCAACCGCAAGCCGCACGAAGGTCACACGCGCTCGCAGCGCCATAGCGTCTACTCACGTATGAATTGGTTTCTGTTCTTTTTCAATTTAAAATGTTTAGCTAAGCACAGATGGTGGCGTGAAATGAATGGCTTCCTATAAAATATTCCTAATCAGTATGACAAACTTATCAATCCGAGAAAAAAAAAATGTTCTTAACAATTATAGCGCACAGAAGGAACAGGATCACCGAGGTACGACGCCGACACAGCGCTTCTGTGCGCTGTAGTGTTCAGACGGAGTACCGACATGCCCAAGCTCACGTTCTTTAAAAAAAGACTATCTTTTGTGCGTGTCCAAGTGCGTGTCCAAGTTGCCACTGCAGCCAGTGCCGTAGCCCGACAACGGTGTGATCGGCGTCGTCATTTCAGTCAACTGTTTATTATCGTCTTATCGTCTGTCCTCCACTAGGAGGTCAGCGATGTTTATGGCCACGCGCACGCAAGGCCCCGGCGACCCCGGGGCGCATGTGCTTGGGGCTTCGCGCATGCGCAGTACCGCTGCCCCAACGTCTTGGGTACGCAAGCCGCTAGGGTACCCAGCAGTGAAACTAATACTTTTGTCCTTCCCCTCCCAACGTGGAAGCGGCCCACAGTCTTGCCCCCATAAGAACGGAGTCAAGATTCTTTTGGACGCAAATGAAATTTACTCTGTCCCACTAGGCATTGAATCATATTATATTTACAATTCAGGAAAACAAAAAAATGAGCCGGCGCGGTGGCACTGTGGTTACCGTGCCCGGCTGCTGAACCGAAAGACGTCCGTTCAACCCTGGACGCGGCAGTCGCATTTCGATTGCGTCGAAATACTACAAATTCTTGTGTTGCTCGCTCTCAGTGCACATTCAAGAGTCGAAATAATCCGGAACCGTCCAGTGCGGCGCCTGTGATTGCCTGAATTTCCCTCTGTACACCAGCCAAAACGAATGACGTCACTTATCAAACGAGTACGTTCTTCATCTTCGTTCCACTTTAAAACAAATAGATGGGGTCTTGCACGAACCCTGCTTCAGCCCTTCTGAAAGCGCTGCCGTAAAAAAATGTCGGTCAATCCATTCATCGGCGAAAAAACCTTAATCGAAATCGTTTGATGGCCAAACCGGTGAACGGTTATTTGTTAATCGATCGAAAGATTAACTGGCGAAAAGACGATAGCACGATTCAAAAATGGAAAACGAAAGAAACAAAAAAAAAAGTTTGCAGTCGCTTAGCTCGGCTATGCCAGGATATACGTAGCGTTAGCAAAGGTTCAGCTGAGTATTCTGAGATTTCCAGATTGTCTAGGATTAGCTTGATTGTCATGCTTACTGCTGCTTCAATGACACACACACGGCATACGTATTATGTGGCACATGCATATTCATTTTTGCTCAACGTCAGGTTGCTTCTTCATTCTTCGTACGCTGAACCACTAATTGCCAGACAACTACTTCGGGATCCGATGAGATAAGCTTCTCGGCTTTTCTGCGCTGTTGAGCAGCATTTGCGCTCTCCTTCTCCATGGCGTTACACACCTGCAAACGCCAGTCAGAGGCACTATCGAGCGACCCCAGCGCAATGCCATACGGCGACTGCACAGCGAAAGCGAATAGCTGCGCGCCGCCGTGGCTACGACGTCACCCCTCTCGAATGCGCAGAGCAGCAGCGGCGAGTCGCGTGCGCCGGCGCCAGTCTGTCTGCCCGGCTACGACGCCACTCCTCCCGCTCTCGGCCACCAGCAGTACCGAGCCGCGCGCGGCGGTGGGGGAGAGCGCGTGAGATGCCGGCTCCGCACTGATCCTCGCGCATGCGCAGCACGGCTCATGAGGACCCACGCGAAATCGGCTCCGGCTAGGCAATTGTAGCTAACGCTACAAAATTCTGAAAACGTAAACAATAATGCTTACCGATGCGAAGTTTGCCTCTTTTTCTAAGGCCTTGTTCTCTGCGCCCCGAAATGCGAGTCGGAGCTAAAGCTCTTTACAATGTTGCCGTCTGAAAATATTGCAAATAGCTTGCGCACACATTCCCTTTCACGAATTGCATTAAATATCATAAACAAGAAGATTTAAGAGATCTTCCCCTACCGGGAAAATGGAGGCAAAATGACATTCTTTTACGATTGCGCAGTGCGCCCTCTTGACTGTTTTCTTCCTCCATGCCGGGACCTTCATCCACAATACTTGAGTTGCTACACACGGTTGTTCTTTCATATCCGGGCAACAATGAAACGTGGCATGGCAACGTGAAATGAGCTCAATAAAAGATCAGAAACGGCTGGTCGCTGAGAAGCCCCAGATCGACTATTGCAAGACGGCGTTTGTGACCTTCGAGGGCCGCATTTCGGTGCAGTCGCCGCGTTTTTCGCTAACAACGGTGCTACTAGCGTCGTCACAGAAATCTCATACGAAGCTTTGTCTGACAAAGTATAGCGCCAGGGGCACCGGAGTTTCGTACGTATCATTCACTCACATCATTCCCTGCAGACAAAGCAGCTGACACAACCATACAATGTTCCTAACGCATGGAGACAAAACTGGTAAGCGCAAATAAACAAGACAGGGACACAGGAAGAATGAGCATGGACAGGCGCCAACTTTCAACTATTATTTATCGTCAACCTTCAGCATATACTCACGATACAGAGATGAGCACGTTGTCACATGGTCACAGACTAACCGGTTGCCACAAAAGCAGGAAAAAAGCGCGTTCACTATCAAACTATGATACACATGTGTCGCTAACACAAGCATTCCCTCTAACAAATATGTAGAAAGCCTCCATCACTTCACGGGTGGTAGTATCTTTGCTCCTGCCTAATATCCTAATTTTCGCGAAAATCGGTGCACACGTGCAAGCCTGGCAATGCGCCGGTAAATGAGCGTTCCCGTTGTTCCTAATTGAGAGCTCGTCTTCCCTTGCACGGTCGTTCACGCAGAGCATGGCAATGCGCATTTACCTGCGCACTGCCAGGCTTGCACGTGTGCACCGATTTTCGCGAACATTAGCATATTAGGCAGGAGCAAAGATACTACCGCCCGTGAAATGATGGAGGCTTTCTACATATCTGTTAGAGGGAATGCTTGTGTTAGCGACACATGTGTATCATAGTTTGATAGTGAACGCGCTTTTTTGTGCTTTTTTGGCAACCGGTTAGATTGTGACCATGTGACAACGTGCTCATCTCTGTATCGTGAGTATATGTTGAAGGTTGACGATATATAAAAAGTCAGTTGAATGTTAGCGCCGGTTCATGTCCTTTCTTCCTGTGTCCCTGTCTTGTTTATTTGCGCTTACCAGTTTTACCTTGAAGTATGAACCAACCCGCCCAATGACAAGTTTTATTGCTGACTAGAAGAGAAACTTGGGCTAGTTGGTGATTCATCATTGTGAAGGAAAAAACAGCGCTACAAATGGACGAGGACTAAAGAAGAAAACACGACACAGGCGCTAACACATGCTAACACATGGCGCGAATTGTTTAGCGCATAAGCAACACACGGAGGCCGACGCACGTGTTGCGTCCCTCGTGTTCCCTACATGTGTCGCTTATGCGCTAAAAATACCACCGAGTTTGCTTTTAAATGTGTATGACCAAGAACGAAGCTTCATACTTTGCAGCATATAGACCTACTACCAATGTCCAGTTTGTTATCACTGGTTTTTAGAGTGGGATGGTTAAAGAACAGTCTTCCGTTTATGTATCAAGGATTCGCAGCCGTGGCAGATGAGCGCTGAAAGCGTCGCGCTGCTAATCACGAGGTTCGGGCATTCAATCAGCACCGCAGCGGCCGCTTTTTGAGCGATGCGGGGTATATGGAACAGTGAAGTGCACCATGCATTCTGTGCACATTCCCTGGCGGTCAATCTGGTGTCTTCCACTGCCTCATAATCAGACCGCTGTTTCAAACCTGAGATAAAATTTCTGAACGAGCCGCTTGTCGGCGCTGAAGAAAGCAGTCGCACAATTGGCCTGTGGGAAAACTGAACCCTGCTTGAAGAAACTGTTATACCGTGTAAACGTTTTTTGGGGAGTAGCTGTCACTGGCTACTTTGTATTTATTGGCTACCTATGCCCATGAATTTCAATAGAAAGTAGATTTTCTAATCCAAAAGCCCTAGATGCCTCCTCAAACACGAAATCCTGCGGCGTCGGCGTCAACACGAATGATGCAAAATATCATAACGTTCATATTGCGAAAACCAGCACCGTTCCAGTACCCCCAGCGTGATGCCAGTACGTTTTTTCGCACTGGATCGCACTGGTATACGCTCGAATTCACTGGGAATCCGGTGCAAGCACTGGGAAAGAGCTGGGTCGCACTGTTAGGGGCACTGGCTTTGCCACTGTCACGCTGGCGCTCACTTGGAGGCGCTGGAGACGCTGGAATTTTCACTGGCGTGCGCTGGCACATACTAGAGCCTGCATTGTTTCTGCCAGTGTCGCACGTTGCTTTCAGTATCGTGCGCTGCGGAATGCTTTGGTATCGTTGAATATGGAATGTTTGATTCGATGGTACCGATAGATGCTATCCTAACAGGTCTCAAACATGTGTCACAAATTCTAGCTTGGCAGAGAAAGACGACGAGATGCGCACTATTTTCATGATATACGTGATATGTGAAATCACGGTCACATTTAATGTTTCCCTGTCGAATGTGGAGAAAAATATGTTAATAACCAAAAGCAGCCAACACTGATCATTTTGCTTTCTAGCACGCTTTTTTGTATCCATACAGTGCCAATAACGTCGTTAATTTTTGCGGAGCACGTAGCAGCAATGTATACACATTTTGTGCATGCCGCGCATATATATCAGTTTTGCATAGGTGATGTCTTGCGGTAATGACCTCATACTGTAATGTTTATAAGTCTGGATGCGTGGGTCTGAATATACGGAGCAAATCGTTACATCGCCGTGGAGTTGGCAAGAAGTAAATGAGCTCTGGCTTCGCGACCTCTCCCAACGGAGGCCAGAAAAACAGCCGTCGTTTGATATCGCCACACCGGAAACGCGTCTCGGGCAATTCTTGCACTTCCACTTACTTCAGCTATACGTTAGGCAACAGTTAAAAAGTTTCCGAGGTCGAAATGCAGAAACTTCAAGTATCGCAATTCATCTGCGCCGCGAGCGCTCCTACCCAGCAGGGGCGTAGGCAGACATTTTTTTTTCGGGAAGAGTGGTGTAGTGTCATTTTGTTCTCTGTATCCCATGGGAGAAATAATTTCAGGGGGGGGGGGCACGGACCCGGTGTGCCCCTCCCCCCCTGGCTACGCCACTGCTACCCAGTGAGCGCCTCCCAGCGAGCGTTAGGCCTGGCGTACCGGCCGAGTCCGTCTACATGCCACCGGCGCTTCTTGGTTTATGTACACGTAATTCCAACGTGTAAGAATTACTGTGAAGTATAGTCTGGACATCCGTAAACCTAAATTGACCATTTTTTCTTGTGTACGGTGTCCGCACCAGGAGCGATGACCATCGATGCGAGGCGCTTTCAGCAATAGACGCAGGCTCACCGAAAGCAACCAGCCGCACTCGCCGGTACTTCTCTGACTCATACGTCAGAACACGTACCTGTCAACTGGTACGCGCTAGTGAGCTAACACACCGGCAACTTTGTATTTGTTTTTGCTGAGCGGTTTTATAGTTGTAGGTATCGATAGAACTGCAAGTCAGAATATAGGCACACCCGCCCCGCCGCAATATCGTCGCTCGCTCGAGAAAACTCAGTATGAGTTCATGTAGGCGCGTGTAACGAGTCATCATAAAGCTTCTGCACATGTTAATCATTAGCAAAGGCGAGAAACGGCTATTAAAATTGGCAATAAAACTGTACCCTGCTCCTCGATCGATTTGATATTTTTGGAAGTTAAGATAGGAATTCTTAATGAAACTTAGCGCTCTTCCCATTTTGGGGATATCATTCGTTGCCGGCAACCCTTTGTTTGTGCCTACTAAAGAAGCAAGCTTGATTTGGAAAGGAAGATTGCGTCTTTCTTGAATACTCGACATCAAAATATGGAACGAAACGCTGTCCTACTGTATTGACTAGCCCGTTTACAGTGATGGCGACATGTTTCAGCGTGGCGCAGTGGTAGAGTTCTCGCTTGGAGATTTGAGAGGTGGCGAGTTCGAATCCTTGCGGTGGACAGATAGACAAACAGACAGACAGACAACGAACTTTATTGGATCGTCAGCAGTTACTGACCCCCTAATGGGAAGTCGTTGTAACCGCTGGCCGCGCCCACGTGGACAGAACGCCTTGACGCTCCGCCCTTTCCTGGGCCCTCTGGATAGCCTGGGTTTTTTTTTTTTTTCGGAGTGCCGTGCTTCTGATGGCCTCCTCCCATTCGGCTTCGCTGGAGAGAAGGTTTGTAGGTAACGCGGGACATCGCCAGAGCATGTGAGCCATGGAACAGAAGGTTTCACTGCAGTCGGGGTAACCAGGTTCAACGTCCGAGTACATCTTACTGAGGATGCCTCGCGACGGGAAAGACCCCGTCTGCAACATTCTCAGAGTAGCTGACTGAGCTCTGCTGAGCTTCGGAGCTTTTTTATAAGCCTTTTTATTGCACTAATACTTTCTATGTGACTTTCTTTACTAATATATTTCTGTCAGGCACGTAGGCACCGCCGTTGTAACGCTGTAGAGCCGTTTTGCGCTTGAGTACCCAGCGCCTCCCAGTAAAACGCCGCTCCAGCGGCCCAGTATCCAGCGCGACGCTGAGCCCATAATCCGGCATGGCACTGGACGCTGGTACCCAGCGGCGCTAGGTGCTGCAATAGGGGTGACATCACATGATGGCGTCATAACAGCCGATTGTCGATTGGTCAGATGTGGGCCGATCACGGAGGCAGTGCAAAACCAATTGCAGAAACCTTGCTGAAACCTTGCAATGCAGAGTTGCAGAAAATTTGCAATGCCTCTAATCCTGGCGGGAGTTGAGAATCATGCTAGGTGAAGAATGCTTTCGGTGGGGGTGGGGGAAGATCAGTACATCGATTGAAGAAAAAGAAGATGGCTGTCGCTTTCGAGTCGTCTTAGGCGATTGCATAAGGAGCCCTGTGAGTTGTAGTATTTTTTTTTCTTGGGGGGACGGAAAAAAGTGACACTTGAGCCACAGCATGACAACATCTGAGTTGACATCTTTGACATCGAACTTAAAACAAGTGTCGGGAAAGAGCACATGCATAATTACGGCTAAATGAGGACGATCGCTTCGATGCGCAAAAGCAGTGTAGGCAGTTGCTCAACACAAGGATGTGCAATGCGGTCCACTGTTAGTGGGAACGCGTGATCGCGTGGCCGGCGGCCCGCGTGGCGCAAACTGGTGGCGAGATTTGTAAACAAGGAGCACGCGCACAAAGGCGTAAGGGCGGCGTTTGTCGCTGCTCGTCTGCTACTTTCCGGCCCTGTCCTTGGCGAGCGCTGGACAGCGCTTCCGTTTTTCAACGGTGCGATTCATGTAGCCGCCACTCTACCTGCGCGTCGCCGGCTAATCAGCAGGCAGAAAAGAAGGTGCACTGTAAACAAAAATTAGCCGAGATGGGAGCTTTTTCAGCATATGAGCCTCTAAAACCTCCATGCCTCAATCATTTACTCCCTGGTAGCGGATTGAAGTCGGCACATGTCGTCATAAAACGCCCCTTGCTTAATGAGGGAGTTTATGAACGACATGACCTTGTTAAACTCCCCACGGAGTTTTAGATCACGTGGTTAGAAACTCCCTATGGGAGGTTTAAAAGAGTATGTTTGGTCGTGACGTGAGTGTCACGTGGTTAGAAATTCCCTATGGGAGTTTTAAAAACCATTTTTGGTCGTGACGTGCGTGCGTGTGTGAATGTGCGTGTGTGTACGGGTATCTGTTTAGCACGCCGGTGTGAAGCTCCAGTGCCTTGTGTGGGTCGCCGTGTGAGCATTTGTCGACAGGCAACGAAATTATCAGTGCAGCGAGGATTTGCAACGGCCGGTTGGTTTGTGTAGACGTCTAGGACTATTTTCTCCACTGAACCGTTCTGGTCAGAGACAAGTTCAACTCGCGCCAGTGTCTGACCGCGAACACATCGAGCTGGCTGTCCCGTGTTTATTCTCCCGTCAAGCGGCAATGCCCATGCACACGAGTGCAAACCTCCGACACGCCCCGGAAACCTCGCTTCAACGTGCCGAGTTACGAAGAAGTGCGAAGAATAATTTCATCGGTTACAAAAGTAAGCTGTTGCGATCGTCAGCGGGTTGTTTCTGGAGTTTCACCGTCTAAAACTTCGAAGCAGTAAGAAGTAGGCTTCGCTACGTCGTCGGCATCAAGCCGGCCGGCGGCCGGTGTGAGAGCTGCGCCGGCGACGCGCTCGCCCCGACCACCGGCAACGCTTGCTTCTCGGGGTGTCACCGAAGCGATGTTTCACCGGCTGCAACTTATAAGCGGTAAGAAGGCTTCGCTACGTCATCGGTACCAAGCCGGAGGCGTAGCGAACTCGCACCGCCACACCGGTCGCCGTGGTGAGTTACGAGCTCGCACCGGCCACCGGTGAAGCAAAGGCTATGTTTCACAGAAAATAAAAGCTGCTGGAATGAATAAGTTTAAATTGTCTCTTTTGCGCCATGCAACCACCGCTGTCAAACGTCTAGCGAGCAGGCGAGCGCCGATACGAGACAGATTGAACCAACATGCGACCGCCGATGCAGTGCGAGCAACAGGAACCGCGACTACGAGCCGTCTCGTTCGTTGTAAGTGCACCGCTCCGTAGCTTAAATCGGATAGCGGACACCTGTTTTTTTAAATGCGAAGCATTTCTTAGCGAACCTCAGGCACTTTGGGCGTTTCTATCAACGTATCTATCTATCTATCTATCTAGCCGCCTACGTCTGGGCGCTCTCCCGGTCATCTCCATAGTTTGCAATATACCAAAATTTGCATAGCATACGATGAGTGTATGACGAACACAATTCACTGGTGATGACATGAATGACGCAAAATACCTGTCGTGTGCGTCATGAAATCCTTTCTCTCAGTCACGTGTGGCACATACCCGCATACCAGAGTTTATGTTATGCGGGTATGTGCCACAGGTGATAACAGAGTCTCAATCAATGTAGTAACCGCGAACATACACATTGACATGGAAAGAAAGTGATCATAATAGTAATTGTTGAGGTTTTACGTCCCAAAACCACGATATGATTATGAGAGACGCCGTAGTGAAGGGCTCCGGAAATTTTGACCATCTGGTATTCTTTAACGTGCACTGACATCGCACAGTACGCGGGCCTCTAGCATTTCGCCTTCATCGAAATAGACTGCTGTGGCCGGGATCGAACCCGCGATCGTCGGGTCAGCAGCCGAGCACCGTAACCACGACACCACAGCGGCCGACGCAAGGAAAGTTAGGGAGCTGAAGACAGAGCACTCCTGGAAGACGCTGGGCTACCATCCACACGTCCACGCAGTCCGCAACGTCGACCACGTGGATTACGCAAACACCGGGGTCAATGCTTTCTACAATAACTCTGCAGAGAAGACCATGTCCCTCATGATTACCGGGGACTTCAGCATTGATTTGTCAAAACCTATCAACGCCTGGTTCTTAGACGGCATGAAAGACGGCTTGAATGTAGACAGGGCATCACAAAACCTCGTTGCCACGTCCAGGGCAGGAGGCATCATTTATCATTTCTTCTTAAAAGCCACCCGCGGTTTCCACCAGCTCTACTATACATCGTACTTCACTACACTTAGACCGTTCGTAGCCGCGATCACGAACGGATCCGATAACAAGTCCTGTCCAGCTGCGCGGTGCTCACTGATCACGGTGATGATGACCTTATTCAAGAACTGCCAAGAACCCCTTCCACACATGCACATGGGTTCATGAAGCGTGCGTGCCTTCTCCGTCATAACGGATAAGTATGAGCATAACAACTGTAACGCAACTCTAACAACTACAACTGTAACTGTAACGTACGTGCAGTGCGCCTGCGCGTGCCACGCGGCTTTGTATATATCTAGGGAAACTTTTCTAAATAAGGCTTAGTTGCGAGTAGCGCCTGTCCTGTGCATCTCTGTTTCTTCATTGTCATATTCGAATTCGCGCTATCCTGTATTGAAGAGTATAAGCACTTCATATCAGCTTACTGCGTCTGGTGCTCGTAACACCTATGTTGCGGTTGCATTGTTAAGCACCTGTAAACAACTGGTTATATAACACATGTACGACTCTTCAAAATATGTGTGTGCGTATACCATTTGCACATTTCTCTAGCGTCATTACGTAACGTTTCGCTCAATGTGAAAAATTGCGACACAGACACCTTCCTGCGCATGCTTCGCATAACATCGATTCCCCCGGTACGTGGGATCTGCCGAATTTTTATTGTGTGTGTAAAACAACAGCGACGTAAACTGCCTAGCAGAAAGCATTTTGTGATCGCGAGCTGTCGTTCATCGTATAGCCGTGCCGTACTCCTGGGAGAGGCCTAGCGACGCCGTCAGCCACAACGCGGTATACCGGCGGGGCGACGCGGTTCTTCGCCGTTGTTGCTCGTGAATGTGCGCGGCTGAAGAGTTCGTGCACGACCGCTCGTGGTTCGTGTACGATTATGTGCATTTTACAGACTCACGCACAGTACTGCTAAGACGGATACATCCCATGCGACAGAGTGCCAGCTGATAAAATTCGCTAATTAAAAAGGCGTTGAATGTTAGGCGGGTTTATAGTAAAAGAGGTGTGCCTCAGTGGTATCTATAAGCCCACCGCAAATTTACACGTACGCCATGAATGTTTGGTGCTTAATTACACGGAAAAGAAGTGTCCCATCTGAGCTACATTGGAGGTCAAGATGTGGTGCCTATATATACTCGGTGACCAAAGTTTGGTTGTGAAGCGCGGGTGGCGAGCGGTTGTCAGTGTGAGTGTTGTATTACTTTGTGAATGTTTGTGCATGTTTGTGTACGTGTGATCGAGTTTCAGTGTTTCGATGCTAATTTAATTAAAGATTCACTGGGGCATGGTGCGACAGCGAAAAGCATTTTTTTTTTCGATGGTTATAAAAATTTACTCCCATACTTACCTGGAAAAGCTCCCCTATGGATGTAAACAAATACTCCCCTCAGTCCATCCAAAACCTCCGTCCTTAAGGGGGTAACTTTTTTACTCCCCTGGACGGAGTATATAAGACCCCCATCGGGGCGTGCGCTAGAGGACAAGTCCATTTACTCCCATCTCGGCTTTTTTTTTTTGCTTACAGTGTGTGGTTTGCTTTGTTGCTCTGGTTTCTCGCCAGTTTTGATGTGATGCGAGTCGCGGCCCCAGCGGCCGAATTTCGAATTTGGGACCCCCAGCTGTGGAATTGTGTGAAAATGACAATGAAGCCTGTCACTTGCGTAACCTAATATAAGTGCTCATCATGAGGGAAACTGCGCAAAAAAAAAACAACATCAACAAAGGGAAACAGAACAGCACACGCGCATGCGCTTGTGCTGTTCTGTTCTCCCTTTGCCGACGTTGCTTTTTTTTTGTGCGCAGTTTCCCTCACAGTGAATCACCAACTAGCCCAACAGTCTATTCTTGTAAGTGCTCACCGATAAGTTAGTCGTAAGCTTTCAACATGCTGCTCGCACCAGCCGGCCGCTTTTTATAACAGACAAGGAAATTTATGCCCGATGCATAGATAATAGCATGCTTGTCCTTCCAGCCGTAGAAATATAGGATTTCGCCAGCGCGCGCCGAGCACTGGGGCGCAGAAGTAGCAGACGAGGCGGGACACGAACCGCCCTTGTGGTTCTACGCGCATGCTCCGCGTTTCCAAATCTCGCCAGCAGTTAGCGCTCCGCGGACCGCCGGCCACGCGCTCGCGTGTTCCCTCTAAGAATGGACCGTACTGTACATTTATTCTCTGCAAATCCCTTTTTGGTATTGTTGTTAAGAAAATAGAAACCGAAACTTTCCTAGATGACTGGTGAGTTAAAGAAGCGACACTGATGAAGTAATTTTTATTTAAACCTCCAAATTGTTTTGACAGGATTATTGTTAAACTCAAAGCGGTGTGTGTGTCTGCCTTTTCTCGTGTCCCGTTCTTTTGCTGGCTTTCGTCAAGTATCATGAACCAACTGGCCCAGATCTCAACTCTTCTCAAATATCCCGTTTTTCATAATCAGAGATATTTATATCGGCGCTATATGTTCACCGCTTCAAGCCTATGTCCGTTTAAAAAAAAGAAGCGACACAACAGCCGCGCTGCGATATTTAAACGTGTCCATTCTAAAAAGACAGGGCGTGCAAACACGGACACAAGAAAGAAGTCAGGACACCACAAACGCTCCGTCATAGAAATCCCTCCGTCATAGAAATCGGTATAACACGAAAGTAAAACGTGTCGTTACAGAAGTAGATTGTTTATATTGAATTGGTATATGAGAGTTTCTGCAATGTCTACTGTTGTTTCGCATATACACACTCACGTTGACTCCTAGTGGCACATCTCCGTACCGACGACTAACGCCAATAATCATGATTTAACCCTTGCGGTAGCTGAAGCTGTCAAGATATACCTGGACACCGTATACGGTGAATTCCGCGAAAAGATGGCATCAACAAGCGCATAATGAACACTGATACTCAATATGCACTCATTCAAAGCGTCGTGAAATGCGAAGAGAAACGCTACGCGCCGTGTCTTCCCTCCAGGCTGGCCGCTAATTCTCACAGAGCGAGCGGGGAACGCCCTGCGACAGCCAGGCGACCGTCGGAGAGTTATTTTTCGATATGGATGGATGTTATGAGCGAGGCTTGGGCTAAATCCGCCACCTCGCGGCGTTAAAGCGTTCGCGAAATTACAGTTCTATTGAAAACGCGCTGAATGGGATGGTCGTAGCAAGGGCACGTTTTGTTTTTTTTTGTTTTTTTTAAGCCTGGTGGCACAGATGTCACCGCCCGGTTATCAAGGAAACGCTCATAGGATCCATCCATCCATCCATCCATCCATCCATCCATCCATCCATCCATCCATCCATTCATCCATCCATCCATCCATCCAAGAACACTGAGAGGAAAGTGTGAAAATAAAAGGCGCCTTCATGTAGCCTCTGTAATGTGTTTGGCGGTAGCTCAGTGGGCTAAAACCCACCAGCCATCGTCGCGGACTGAGAGCTCGCGGGTTCTTCTGTGAACGGAACTTTTTCTTAGTTTTTTCTTTGCCATCCTATGGCGTTCGTTCTGCTGACGTATTTCCGAGACGGAAATACGTCATGAAAGTCTTGGTGGACCCCGGCATAAAACAATTTCGTGTTAAAAACAAGAGGACACTTTCTCAGCGAAAACACCAAAAAAAGCAAGGGGGAATAATTAACGAGACAGAACACTAACTGGAGTCATCGATTAGCGAAATGTTCGAAAAAGTCAAAGCTTCGCCGCAACGGCGAAGCAATGAATGCGATAGCAACAAATTGGAATGTAGCGAGAAGAACGGAAAGCAGCTCGAAATTTCCAGTGCGTCGTTCAAGGGCAAAGGCTGCACGAAAAGAACACACACAGGACGAGCGCGAACTATCAACTGTCACAGTTGTTAATTATGCCTGTTTGAACAGCGTGCTCGTTTCGCAAACGCGGCCGCTGCAGCGAGCGAAGTGACCTTTGTACGGTCTGTAACTTCAGCGCCGACATCGCGGTGAAAGCACCCGACATACAACCCACCTGCTCCCTTCACGAGACGCACGCAGGCGACCACGCCCTGTAGGGCGAAGTGCGCCTCGCCCCTCACGCACTGCGCGCCATCTCGCTGGTGAGTAAGAAAGCACGCTGAAGTAAATTGTGTATATAAATAGGTCGCCGTTAGCATGCTGAAAGACGGTACTCTTCTTTGTCTAGCCGTCTAACACTGCGTGCTGCGAAGCGAGAAGTCGGCCGTTCGATTCCTCCGTATGGGAAAGTATTTCTGAATTATTTTTTGTGGCCTTTATATATATATATATATATATATATATATATATATATATATATATATATATATATATATATATATATATATATATATATTGTTACGCATATGGACAAAGAAAACGAAGGCCGGTGAACGTGCTGGCCGCTCCGAGGCAGCTGAAGAAGAAGACGACGACGCTCGAAGATTCAACCTGTTGGCCGCTCCTGCGCTCACCTTCGCGACCAAATAAACGGCCCCTTCAGTCGTATACGTCTCGGCCTCCTTCGAGCGTAACAGCGTGGTGGAGGTGCTGGGTACGCGCTCACGACGACGGAACCATCACTGCTGCAGCTTCGTCGAAGCCGTCGACTCACCGGCCTTCGTTTTCTTTGTCCATATGCGTAACATTCCTCTCCTCGGCTATAGCCCTTTCTTTTTGCTGTACGCACGTCCACCCCGGCACACAATCCACACTGTTTTCCCTTTCTGTACTCACGAAAACGTCACAGTCGCCGAGACCCTCTGCCTTGCTGAAGAGGCGCGTCGTATAGCACGATTACGCACCTTGGCATCTCAAGACAGAGCGAAAGCACGGTACGACATTCACCACCGACCTGTAACCTATCGACCCGGTGACTTTGGCTGTGGACTCCTATTCGGAAACGCGGCTTATGTCAAAAGTTTTTAGCCACATACGATGGACCATTTGTTATTATCACCAGACTCACAGAGGTCGCCTATACCATCGCTCGCCTTACGGCAAGTGGTAGACGAGCTGCCAAGACCCAGGTGGTCCATGTCGCCCGCTTGAAATTTTTCACGTCGCGACAACCCGACTGACTCGCCCGGCGGCCTTCGTCTGCGAGGAGAGGAATGTTACGCATATGGACAAAGAAAACGAAGGCCGGTGAACGTGCTGGCCGCTCCGAGGCAGCTGAAGAAGAAGACGACGACGCTCGAAGATTCAACCTGTTGGCCGCTCCTGCGCTCACCTTCGCGACCAAATAAACGGCCCCTTCAGTCGTATACGTCTCGGCCTCCTTCGAGCGTAACAATATATATATATATATATATATATAGTGCATGACGGCGGCGACGTCGACAGCACCGGCAAAAACGAGACGAGACTGTCCATATAATTGCTATAGCAACAAAACGATTTCAAGGGACTCATGCGTTCAGAAAAAGGACACGGTACTATTGCCTATTGATACCTGCTTGAACAGCAGCTCGACGGCTGCTTTTCTGTGTGCCTACTTTGAGATAACACACCTAGCACCGGTCATGGAATTTAGACGAATGCTGGCTGTTTTATGCCCATTTACATCTGCTTGAAAAGCAGCTCGACGGCTCCTGTTCTGTGCGCCTGTTTGCCGTAACTCACCGGTCATAGAACTTAGAAGAATGATCGATGTTTTGTGGTCATTTACATCTGCTTGAAAGCAACCCAACGGCTAATGTTCTGTGCCCCTACTTTGGGATAACACACTTTGCGCCGGTCATGGAATTTAGTGGAATGATCGATGTTTTGTGCCCATTTGCATCTGCTTCAAAAGCGGCTCGACAGCTACTGTTGTGTGTGCCTACTTTGGGATAACACACCTTGCACCGGTCATGGAATTTAGAGGAATGATCGATGTTCTGTACAAATTTACACCTGCGTGAAGAGCAGCTCGACAGCTACTGTTCTGTGTGCCTACTTTAGGATAACACACTTTGCACCGGTCATAGAATTTAGAGGAATGGTCAATGTTTCGTGGCCATTTACACCTGCGTGAAGAGCAGCTCGACGGCTACTGTTCTGTGTGCCTACTTTAGGATAACCCAGCTTGCACCGGTCATAGAATTCAGAGGAATGGTCGATGTCTTGTGCCCACTTTCACCTTCTTGAACAGCAGCTAGACGGCTACTGTTCTGTGTGCCTACGTTCGTACACCTCACCTTGCCCGTTCATGGAATTTAGAGAATGATCGATGTTCTGTGCCCATTTACATGTACTTGAAGAGCAGTTCGAAGGCTACTGTTCTGTGTGCTTCCTTTGGGATAACACACCTTTCACCGGTCATGGAATTTAGAGGAATGGTCGATGTTTTGTGACCATTTACACCTGCGTGAAGAGCAGCTCGACGGCTACTGTTCTGTGTGCCTACTTTAGGAAACACACCTTGCACCGGTCATAGAATTTAGAGGAATGGTCGATGTTTTGTGGCCATTTACACCTGCCTGAAGAGCAGCTCGACGGCTACTGTTCTGTGTGCCTACTTTAGGATAACACACCTTGTACTGGTCATAGAATTTAGAGGAATGGTCGATGTTTTGTGACCATTTACTCCTGCTTGAACAGCATCTCGACGGCTACTATTCTGTGTGCCTACGTTGGGATAACACACCTCGCAGCGGTCATAGAATTTAGAGGTGTTGAGTGAGTTGTTAGTTTTATGGGACCAGGGCAACGAAGGCCAAAAGGCGCCAGGTAAAATTGTTTCCTGAAGACTCGCGGTAAAACTGCCAGTGGAAGCTCAGTGTAAAACGTGGAGATGGTGATACGTATGGCATGAACGTGTCTGTTGAAGCTTGGCATTATATTAAAATAGCATATCAGTCTTCTGTGCATTTAGCTGGCAAGTGCACATATGCTGCAGGCGTTTCTATACTGTAAACGCAGTCGTAATATTTGCGAGGAGATGCAACTGCAGCCAAAATGCGCATGTCACATGTGATGCGCGATACCTTTGTCTTTTAAATATTCAATTATATTCCCATTAGAGATGTGTCGCTCTTCGCCCAGTAATATGATGGGATGGATCGGGGTGCATGTGCTGTAGATCTCAGGAAAGTATCGTCGCATTTGGCTTCATAAAAGGGGCACGTTATTAGTATAAGTAGCACAGTGTGTGGTTGGCCACATTTCTCACAGACAGGGCTCTCTTCTTCACGCAAATGTTAATTGTGTGTTTCACGTTGGTGTCCAATACGCAGTCTTACAAGTAGCACTTCGTAAAATCGGTTCTGGTGACTTACACTCTTCCACTCTCTTGTGACTGGTTTAACCAGGTGTAGTTTGTTCTGCTCTTCTGCTGTCCAATTTTGCTGCCATATTGCACAAATTGACTTTTTGAGTGCTTTAGAGTGGTCCTGAATTAGAATTTTGCCGACATGGCTTCCCAAAACTGTAGCCGTCTTGGCGGCACAATCTGCTCGTTCATTTCCTGCAATTCCAACGTGACTCGGCATCCAACAAAAATGTATAACTTTCCCAGTGAGCATCATTCTGTCCACCGTCAGGATCGGGTCTCTAAGGAGAGGGTTATTCGTTTTTTCCTTGACGAAAGAGCAGCCATCACACTTTTAGAGTGAGTGTCTATAAGAGTTTTTTTCTTGCTCCTCATTTTGCGTTTTCTCAATGGCCAACAACATTCCATATATTTCTTGAGGAGGGTGTCGACTTGGGCTTGTTGGTTTGTCATAATCGTAAACTGTTGCGCGGAAAGACGTAGACGGGGAACGCAAAAGACACACACGGAGCGCACACTGTCAACAAATTTTATTAGCAGAGCGACGTGACCTTATACACCTGGCAAAACACAATGCGCATGGCAGCAAGTACATACTAACACGGTCCAATCAATACACACGTGTTGTGCCACACAGATACGCGATTTCCTTGTCGGAAAGTGAGATGGACGCTTGGCTGACGCATTTTTCTTTTAAGTCCGAGATCTTGTGAGCCTCGATAATGAGACGCGACATTTCGTTGTTGCTATTTGCGATTATGTTGCACTTGTGAAATTCCGGAATACAGCCACAACTATTGCAATGAATTGCAAGCCATCCCCCCGTTTTGTTTTTTACATTGTTGGCGTGCTCACGAAGCCTGTCGTTTATACAACGGCCCGTTTGTCCTACGTAAGAACGGCTGCATGTTAAAGGAATTTCATAGACGAGGCCTTCATTGCATTTCACATATTCAGTTTTATGATTCTTAGTGCAGATTTTCTTATCTTTACGATTTGGGTTTGTCATCTTGCACACCTTTGCAAGTTTCTGCGGAGCGGAAAACACTAATTTAACATCTGCTCTTTGGGCGATCTTTTTTATGTTGTGGGAAACCTGGTGGACATACGGAATAACCGCGAACTTCTTCCTTTCTTGTCCATCCTCTCGGGAAGTGGGTAGGTTGCACGTGCTAGACGCCCTGAGATTCCTCAGGAGCTTTTCCGCTACCGACACGATTAAGAGCTTCGGATACCCTGCTTCTAAGAGCCGTGTCACTGCTGGTTCAAGCATTGGTCCATTTGGTGGGGGCAAGACTTTTCCAAAGCATTTTTCATGCAAAGGTTCGCGACAGCTCTTTTGACTAGTTTCGAGTGGGCCGACCTGAAGGGTAGAACGGGTTTATTGGCCCGGGGCTCATAGCCCCAGCATACGTGGCTTCCTTCAAAGAAGAGCCTGACATCTAAGAAACGAATGCTATTTTGGCTAGGAAGTTCATGGGTGATTAGTAAGGGCTTCAAGCAACTTCTAGCAACAGAAAGAACGTTTTCTGCTTCCTGATTAAAAACTGCCGGGTCACATTCTAAAAGAAACAAAAAATCATCAACGAATCTAAAAGCTTTTACCACCTTCGTGGACGTCAGATCAGTAGCGAGTGCCTTGTCAAGTCGAGCTAAAAACAGATCGCTCAGGACGGGTGCTATGCACGAACCTATGCAAATGCATTTTTTCTGCAAGAAGCATTTGTCCTCCCATTCGATGAAGGTAGATCTGAGATAAAACTGGAGCAGCTCAAGAAAGTGGCCGCTCGAAACACCGGAAGCATTTTGAAACGCTACATCGCCGACATCGTCAATAGCGCTTTGAACGCAGCCTAGTGGAACTGCCGGACTACGTTCGTCGACTGCTCAGTCTAGGGCCGAAATTCGCCGTGCAAGGAAAGAAAGAGCCGCCGGAACTACTTGCCTACGTCCGACAAGTCTCCCAGTTTGCTTCTGAAGACGAAGCCAGGAATTGCATCTCCCAAGGTGTGGATGTGCTTCGGAGGTGCAATATAACGAACACTTCACAGCCCGTGAAGCGCGCGGTGCGTTACCTGACTGACCACGACCTATGTGTTTTGCAAGCGGACAAAGAGGGTGGTTTTGCTGTTTTGACCTCCGGATCGTACAGCGAAAAAGCCAGGCAAGCGATCTTCAAGTGTGTTAATAATGTCGAAGGGATTTCCATGCAGAAGCGGAAAAACGAGGCTAAGAAATTGTGCTCCCGGCTGAACCTAGATCAGTTAAAGAAAAGTATTGATAGGAGCAGTAAAAATCTGCTCGAAGTCTTCTTTTCTGCCAAGACACACAAAGTAGGCACCCCGCTTAGAGTTATAGTGTTTGAGCATGACACATGGCAAAAAGAAATAGCCCTGTTCCTACAGAAGCAGCTCAAACGTCTACCGATTGATGACCCGTTGATCATCAAGAATTCCAATAATGTCCTACTGTTCATTAAAGATCACCCTACAAGAAACCTTCAAGGTTTTTCAATTGACATCACTGACCTGTTTTACAGTTTACCTCATGAGGGTTTACTAGGCTGCGTTCAAAGCGCTATTGACGATGTCGGCGATGTAGCGTTTCAAAATGCTTCCGGTGTTTCGAGCGGCCACTTTCTTGAGCTGCTCCAGTTTTATCTCAGATCTACCTTCATCGAATGGGAGGACAAATGCTTCTTGCAGAAAAAAGGCATTTGCATAGGTTCGTGCATAGCACCCGTCCTGAGCGATCTGTTTTTAGCTCGACTTGACAAGGCACTCGCTACTGATCTGACGTCCACGAAGGTGGTAAAAGCTTTTAGATTCGTTGATGATTTTTTGTTTCTTTTAGAATGTGACCCGGCAGTTTTTAATCAGGAAGCAGAAAACGTTCTTTCTGTTGCTAGAAGTTGCTTGAAGCCCTTACTAATCACCCATGAACTTCCTAGCCAAAATAGCATTCGTTTCCTAGATGTCAGGCTCTTCTTTGAAGGAAGCCACGTATGCTGGGGCTATGAGCCCCGGTCCAATAAACCCGTTCTACCCTTCAGGTCGGCCCACTCGAAACTAGTCAAAAGAGCTGTCGCGAACCTTTGCATGAAAAATGCTTTGGAAAAGTCTTGCCCCCACCAAATGGACCAATGCTTGAACCAGCAGATGACACGGCTCTTAGAAGCAGGGTATCCGAAGCTCTTAATCGTGTCGGTAGCGGAAAAGCTCCTGAGGAATCTCAGGGCGTCTAGCACGTGCAACCTACCCACTTCCCGAGAGGATGGACAAGAAAGGAAGAAGTTCGCGGTTATTCCGTATGTCCACCAGGTTTCCCACAACATAAAAAAGATCGCCCAAAGAGCAGATGTTAAATTAGTGTTTTCCGCTCCGCAGAAACTTGCAAAGGTGTGCAAGATGACAAACCCAAATCGTAGATAAGAAAACCTGCACTAAGAATCATAAAACTGAATATGTGAAATGCAATGAAGGCCTCGTCTATGAAATTCCTTTAACATGCAGCCGTTCTTACGTAGGACAAACGGGCCGTTGTATAAACGACAGGCTTCGTGAGCACGCCAACAATGTAAAAAACAAAACGGGGGGATGGCTTGCAATTCATTGCAATAGTTGTGGCTGTATTCCGGAATTTCACAAGTGCAACATAATCGCAAATAGCAACAACGAAATGTGGCGTTTCATTATCGAGGCTCACAAGATCTCGGACTTAAAAGAAAAATGCGTCAGCCAAGCGTCCAGCTCACTTTCCGACAAGGAAATCGCGTATCTGTGTGGCACAACACGTGTATATTGATTGGACCGTGTTGTTAGTATGTACTTGCTGCCATGCGCATTGAGTTTTGCCAGGTGTATAAGGTCACGTCGCTCTGCTAATAAAATTTGTTGACAGTGTGCGCTCCGTGTGTGTCTTTTGTGTTCCCCGTCTACGTCTTTCCGCGCAACAGTTTACGATTATCCATATATTTCAGCTGAAAACACACTAGCTTTGGCCTTTATATTGGCCGTGTACACATGAGATGGTGTTGCAGCAGCTGCTCCAACGCCATCCTTTGTTTTTGAGCCACCTGTAAAAAAAAAATGCAAAGTCCCGGTAATAGTACTGCACTTCTAGAAACTCTTTTTGCAGGATTGTTTCTGAAGTCGACTTTTTTCGTATTTAGTTAGGGTGAAATTACAGACGACAGCCCTATACAACCAGGGAGCAAGGGGTTCTTCATATAGGCTACGTTGCTGCTGTAGAGAGTGGATATCAAGTTCTATGAGTTTCCTAACACTTGTAGCAAACGTGGGGATGCACGATGTCTTGCTTCAGAGCAAGGTATCCAGGTGGTTGTCTAGCAAAGTACGGCGACATGGATGATCGGGGACTGAGAGGACCTTGTGTGCATACGTCATTGTGAAAGGTGGCTATGCGCATTCAACGTAAAGACTTCCGACTGGAGACGTGCGATATTGACCTGTCGCTAGCCTCAATCCAGAGTGGTGGATGGGGTCAACAGTTCTGAGCGTAAAGGGCCGGGCGGAGCCATACACAGTGGACTCGTAGTCAAGTTTTGACCGTACGAGAGATCTGTACAGACGTAGCATACATACCCTGTCTGCACCGCATCTCTAATGAGACAAGACTTTTAGAATATTGCAAGCTTTTTGAGCACGTAGCTTCACTGCTTTAATATGTGCCCCAAAGGTAAGTTTAGTGTCAAATGACAGGCCCAAAAATATGTATTCTGACTTTACGGGAATTTTCGTCCCGTACAGGCTTATTGATGGCTCGGGAATTAAGCCTCGTTTCAGCGAGAAACACACGCATGTCGACGTTTCTAGTGGAAACTTAAATCCATTCTCAGTTGCCCATTTCTCGAGACAGTTTACTGTAAGCTGAATCTGCTATTCACAGATGGACAAGTTGCATGAAGAAGCTTATCTGGATGTCGTCTCATACATCGAATATTGTACCAGATGAGGGATCACTTCAGCTACCCAATCGATCTTCAATATCAACAAGGTATCGCTTAGAACGCTTCCTTGTGGCACCCCATTTTCTTGTTAAAACACGTTCGATAAAGCGCTGCCCAACCGTACCCTAAATGTATGGGAAGATGGGAAGTCCCGGATACATCGGTACATATTTGCACCTATGCCGCAGCCAGCGAGATTTTGCAAGATTCCATACCGCCAAGTTGTGTCGTATACCTTCTCTAAATGAAAAATACAGATAGACTGATTTGGTTTCTGGCATGTGCTTCCCGGATTTGTGTTTCCAAACGAACGAGTTCATCGGTAGTGGAATGGTGCTCTCTGAATCCACACTCGAAATGATCTATTTTCTTATTCTGTTCAAGAACATATATTAGTCGTGCGTTCACTAGTCGCTCAAAAGTTTTGCAGAAGCAGCTCGTCAAGGCTACGTGACTTTCCAGGCATCAATATTGGAACAATAACTGCAGTTTTCCGTGCTTTAGATAGCTGGCCTGATTTCCGTATTCGTTTAAAAATGCGAGTAATGACTCCAGGGAGCTAGCAGATAAATTCCGTAGCTGAGTGTAGTGTATATTATCGGGACCTATCGCAGTCGGTTTGCAATTTGCCAGTACCATCTTAAGCTGACGACACATCTGTGCCCATTACGCTCTGCGGCGTTTTTATACTTTAGGAACGCTTCCGTGTAGTGGCATGAACTGGACACGTGGCAATAGTGCTCACCCAGAATATTAGCCTGCGCCTCAAGTGATGTGTCAGTGTCATCGGGAGAAAGTAGGGGGATTGTAAGCGCCCTGTTATTCCCGTTAATAACTTAGCTTTTCACATACATATTTTGATGGGGCTTAGCTATTTATTTCAGCCATATTTTTGCCATGTCATCCTTCTTGCGTGTCGGGTTAATCGTGATCGTATTTGAACTGTATGAGGTTTTCTATACTAGGATATCGCTTAAAGATTTTCCACATCTTACTTTGTGTGGTGAAGTGCGCGGATTTTAAAGTGCGCGATGTGAAGTCGTGGGAGAAGATAAAGAAGAAGAAAATGGCACAGGCGTCAAACAACAAAAGGACAAATAAATGAAACGCCAATTCGAAGAAACCACGGCGATCGTTCCAAAGCACGCGGACAGAGAGAGAACCGAAGCGAAGAGGAAGAAGCACTGGCAGGGAAGGATCGAGAGTAGACGCGTCTCGGCCATCGGGCTTCGGACCCGAGCCAAGACTTCTCTCGAGCGGTGACCTAAGGGTACTCATGGCTACCTGCTGTTCTTGGCTGTGGACCGCTCGTGTGCTGCTCCTGGGACAACGTTCCTGTGCCCGTGGACAGGTCCAAGCAGTTCGTGCTGGAGGTCGGACGCGGCTGTCCGGCCCGAACTCATCTTCAGAGTCGGCGCCTCCACTTCAACGTCAACTGGCGGCGTAGGAAGGCTGCCAATACAGCAGACCATCGAGCTGCTCATCTCCAACGGCAACGGCGTCCCTCATCGGCTGCCGTACTTTGCTCCGTGGCATCTTCACCGCTGACATTGGTGAGATCAGCACCGTGCCTTCACTTCTCCCCGCGACCAACTATAACGCTAGGGACTGAGTGATGGGGAACTAAGCATGTAGCTTATTCGCTGTTAATGACTTGACCTCAGTCGTATAGTCGGTTATTTCTGTAATGTACAGAAATAACCGACTTTGTTAGTGTTGAGTGTTCTGGTTTTAGTGTTGTTATTAAATGCGGCTTGCAAGTGGTCTCGTCTTTTTGGGGAGTGTCTTGAGGTGACGTCTCGGACATTCCAAATAAATAAAGAACCTGCACGTCGTGCGAAAACCAAAATCTACAACGTAACACGTTGCAGTTTTCTTCAACGCGGAAATTTGGGCTAGTTGGTGGGTGTGGAACTTGTGCCTCTTAGCAGCGCAGTGGAACGAACACAATAGAAAGGCACACGTAGACAGGACGGGCGCTAGACATCAACTGAGGGTTTATTAACACAGAAACGATGAAATTGTACAGACATGCGCACAACCTTCAAAAAGGTGCAGACGGCGTTACTAACACAGGTATCTGCAATGCCGCTTCAGATAGTCTACCTCTTTTGCATGCAAAGCCAGTGACGGCGTACTCACGCACTTTTCAGCTTCTAAACTTATACAATATGCTTCGTAGATTTCGCGCGCTTGCTGAGCAGCAAAGCTGCGCAAGATACGGATGCTCTCAAAGCCAGGTGTGCAGGAACACCTACGGCAGTGATCTGCCAAATGTCCACCCCGCCCCCCCCCCCCATGAATTGACAGCTGCGCGATGCTCTCTCACCCTTTCATTAATGCATCGGCCAGTTTGGCCTACATAGCACATTCCACAGGTGAGTGGGATCCTATACACCACAGCCACATGGCATTCAATGAATTTCGTGGCGTGCTTTTTTGTACAGCCAACCTTCTCAACCCCATTCACACGACTGCACATGCGTGCGAGCTTGCCAGGTGCCGAAAAAACAACTGAAATGCCGCACTTCCCGGCCACCTTCTTGAGGCGATGGGAGAGGTTGTGCACATACGGCACAACCACGGGGCGCCCCATTTCCTAACTATTTATGTCACAACCCTTCTATAACTTCAGCCTCCTTGGTAAATCTTGTCGCCATAACTGCCTGCCGAGCGCGAGGGTTACCTTCTGCATAAAAAACAATTTGATACCTCTTGAGGTGCTCAAGCTTTTCGCGCCTTGTGTGCCATCGAGTCGTCATTCAAGAAGGATTTTGAACTTATGGCGCTCGGAGCTACGCCACCAGAATCGTCACTACCAGGTGTGTCTGCGGGTCCTCTCGGCTGCACTTGTCGGCGACAACCAGCAGGGTGAAGGTGTGTTCCGTAGGTTCACACGTGAGGCCGCCAACGTGACTGATTTCCTGTGGGCCAGAACTCTGCCTTCGCTGCTTGCCTGGACCAGGAAACGTGCATGAACTGAGGACAAGTCTGACAAGTCTGGGAAGGTGACGTTCCTTGCCCCTTGCCAGATAATGTGAGGAATGTGTTAGATAATGGTCCAAAGTTTTGCACCGAGTTGAGGGATAACCCTGTTGAACTGCTTTCTGTGGTGAGGAATGTCGCGAATAGAGTGGAGCCCGATGAGCAAAACCGGGTTGTTTCCGAAGGTGTTGACTGCCTTATATCCAGACGTAAGCGTTTCAGGTCCAGCATTCAGGTTCAGGACACCATAAGCTTTTTGAAGAAAAATAACTTATCGCTTCTGGTGTCAGATAAAGAGGGTGGATTTGTCGTGCTCTCTACAGATGTGTTCTCAGAAAAGGCTGATTTAGCTGTTAAGAAGAATTTTTTGCCCATCAAATGCTCGCGAAAGGAACTAAGGAAGAAAGCGTTGGCTCTTTGTGATGCGATGAGCTTGCAGAATTTGAAGAAGGACATAGGTGGTGCAAAAAAAGACCTCTTAGATATGTTTTTCTCGGTTAAGACGCACAAAGAAGGAATGCCATTTAGGACGATTGTAACCGAAAGACACTCATGGCAGGGTGCACTATCAAGATTCCTGCAAAGGCATCTCAATTTGCTTGAATTGAATGACCCTTACCGTGTGGCCAATTCTGAGACTGTGTTACAGTTTCTTTCAAAACATGAGCATCCTCAGCAGCCGTTATTTGCCTTCTCTATTCACGTTGTCGATCTTTTTTACTCTATTCCCCAAGAGCAACTGTTTTGTGCTGTAAGTGAGAGTATAGATGACTTTGGTCCTATGGCCTTCCAAAATGCTATAGGCTTAAATATTGACAATTTCATGGAATTGATGAGATTTTATCTGTCCTCTACCACAGTTTCTTTTAATGATACTCCTTTCCTTCAAAAGGATGGAATTTGTATTGGATCTTGTATTGCTCCAGTTTTAAGCGATTTATTTTTATCCTACTGTGACAAGCGTATCTCTGCGTGCATCGAACGATCTTGTGCTGCTAAGATTTTAAACATCTTTAGATATCTAGACGATTACTTAGCAATCCTAAAGGAAGCGAAGCCGGGGGTTTCTGAAGAGGTCGTGCAACAAGTGCTGAGCATTTTTGAGACATGTGGCAAAGGGCTCCGATTCACGTTTCAGCTACCTGAATCAGGATGTGTGCAGTTTCTTGATCGCCGCCTAAGTGTGCATGAAAGTCAGGTATGCTGGAGATATCATCCGAGAACCAAAAAAACCAGTCCTCAGCTACGATTCGGCCCATTCTAAGATAGTAAAAAGGGCTATAGCGAAAAACAGCATGCGCGCTGCTCTCAGAAAGTCTTGCGACCATGAGGTCAATTGCAGCCTTCAGCTCCAGGTGCTCCGCCTACGCAGGGCTGGCTTCCCCGTTGAATTGTTGGCTTCCATTGCCGGAAGCTTGATTAAGGAACTGCACAACGGGATAAACACTGGCCCAAATCGGCAGGACGCCAAAATGGGGCGCCCCGTGGTTGTGCCGTATGTGCATAACCTCTCCCATCGCCTCAAGAAGGTGGCCGGGAAGTGCGGCATTTCAGTTGTTTTTTCGGCACCTGGCAAGCTCGCACGCATGTGCAGTCGTGTGAATGGGGTTGAGAAGGTTGGCTGTACAAAAAAGCACGCCACGAAATTCATTGAATGCCATGTGGGTGTGGTGTATAGGATCCCACTCACCTGTGGAATGTGCTATGTAGGCCAAACTGGCCGATGCATTAATGATAGGCTGAGAGAGCATCGCGCAGCTGTCAATTCATTGGCGGGGGGTGGACATTTGGCAGATCACTGCCGTAGGTGTTCCTGCACACCTGGCTTTGAGAGCACCCGTATCTTGCGCAGCTTTGCTGCTCAGCAAGCGCGCGAAATCTACGAAGCATATTGTATAAGTTTAGAAGCTGAAAAGTGCGTGAGTACGCCGTCACTGGCTTTGCATGCAAAAGAGGTAGACTATCTGAAGCGGCATTGCAGATACCTGTGTTAGTAACGCCGTCTGCACCTTTTTGAAGGTTGTGCGCATGTCTGTACAATTTCATCGTTTCTGTGTTAAAAAACCCTCAGTTGATGTCTAGCGCCCGTCCTGTCTACGTGTGCCTTTCTATTGTGTTCGTTCCACTGCGCTGCTAAGATGCACAAGTTCCAGTTTTCTTAGCCTACGACACTCGTTATTCCACCATGACTTCGGACGCTTTCGCAGCCTACCACTCGTCTTGGGAATAGATTTAGATGCAGCTTCCATAATGATATTGGTTATTGCGTCATTTTCTTCGTCGATCGGCAAGCGTTTAGGTGCATCGTGACTAATTAAGGCAAGCTCCTCGAACAAGGCCCAGTCGCCTTGCCCTAGTTTTCAAGAAAGGGGCCGGATGTGCAGTCCACTGTTGGGTTCATCATTTCGTAACATGACAAGGAAGTGATCGGTTCCATAGGGATCCGGACTAACCTCCCATATGAAATTGTCAGACAACCCAGGGGAAGCTATTGATAAATCAATACATGAAAAATTCCTATTAGCGGCATTAATATATGTAGCATCCTCATTATTAAAAATATGTAACCCTGCTACGTCCACTAGTTTTTCTAATAATTTTCCATGTGCGTCTGTCTTTTCACGTCCCCACAGTGGGTGGAGAGAGTTCATATAGCCGAGAATTGAAAAGAAAAGTTTGGGGAGTTGTTCCACCAATTATTAAATCATTGAATGGTGGTCGCGTGTTACGAGGGATGTATAATGACACAACAGTGGTTAGTGACTTGAGGTGCAATCTAACGGCCACCGCCTTCACGGCCTCTTCTAAAACTACAAATTTATTTAAAAAGTTTGTATGACAAGGCCTATAGTGAGTTTCTTGGATACAAAATAATGTAGGGTTGAATTGAGATATGATGTATTTGGTGTCATCGAGATTATGAAGGAAGCCTCTCGCGTTCCACTGAATGATTTGCGCCATTATGAAAAAAAATGAAACAAGAAAGGAAGGCGTTGCGTCTACGTCTCAACAAAGACAGTAATTTAGATTACGTTTTTTGAAAACGTTTCAGCGCGAACGGGACGGAGCACAAAGAAGAAGACACAAGACGAGCGCTGTCTAACAACTGAAGTTTATTGGAAGAAAAGTTCAAGTACCTGACAACCAACAACGCAGGCGCGAAGTGCTTTGGTGGACCCTTAACCCTTGGAATTTTTCCCCTTTTCTTCTCTGTTAAATTGTGCTGCTGCCTTGGTGCTGTCAGCGCCGAGAGAGCTGGTGATACCTCCATGGGTTCATCAGAGCTCTTGGAGGTGCCAGGACCATTACGCGGGGCAGCACTGGCCCTTTCAGTTTTGCCCGTTTGCGCAGATGCTGACGCCCCTGAAAGTTCATCAGAAGATCGGGAGGCGCTTGAGCTGGGCTTTGAGAGGGTAGGTTTCAGAGCCGAAAGCCATGATTCAGCCATTGGCCGCTCACAGTGGGCGATAGCCAAGGCCAGGTCAGCAAAGCTGTACTAGCAACCTATAGAAACCAACCGCCGCTCCACCCCCAGGCGAGCTGCGTCGGCATACGATTCACCCGAAAACTGGATTTGTTTTCTTGGTGCTTCTGGAAAAATTAGGTTCTCTGTGACTTTCAAATGTATGATATCTTCTTCATTCTTGAATATAGGACATTGTCGAGAGTATGCGGCGTGGCTCCCGTTGCAGTTTGAGCACATCACAGCCGTCTTCTCACCATCGTCCAAGGAGTGTTCGTTCTCTCCGCATTTCGCACATGTCAGCTTCGCCCGGCAAGACTGTGAGCCATGTCCGTATTGCTGGCATTTGAAGCATCTCCTTGGATTTGGGACGTACGCCCTCACTGGGCAGCTAATGAAAGCGACATTGACTTTGACGGTGTAATGTAACAACAGTGTGTTTCTTCCGTACGATCTCGTCCGATCTTCTAATTGTGATACGTCTCACTGCAGTGACTCCTTCAAGCCTGAGGTTTTTAAGTGTGTCTTCATCAGTTTCATTCATGTGGTCTCTTTCTGATATTACTCCTTCTGTGCTCTTGAGGCTACGGTGCGTTGTAACTGTCGCGGTTTGGTCAGCTATTATTTATAGCTTTTCAAGGCTCTCGCTCTGTGCCTTCTTGAATGTTTCGATCAGCAGACCACCCGACGAATGTCTCTTGACGTTGTAATCAGGACCGACAGCTTTTTCGAGCGACTTGGCAATCTTGAACACTGACTTAGAAGATATAGGAACGTTCTCATCCGTAGAGTGGATCACGAAAGACTTAGAAAAGTTATCTGAGTCTCTTACAGTGTAGTGTACTTCGGTGCGGCTCTCTTGGAAGGCCGATCAGCTTTTTTAGTGAAAGGAAAGGCCATATGTGTTGCACGGTCCGAGTGTTCCATACATCAGCTGAGGTTCACGTCATAGACTCAGCAAGGCCTTTGAACCACTATCCTTATGAAAGACTAGAAGCCCATCGGCCAGGGTCCGACCAAGACTCTGACTGCCGCCGTTTCTGGCTTCTCAACCTCCGCCTTTCAACCTATCGCCACGGTTCGGATCCCAGCGTGGGAGCTCAGGGTACGTGGTGACGCTACTCACCAATACCTTGATTGCTCAGGTAACCTTGCGGGTAGCTCGGGTCCGTGGAGTCGCTACACACCAAACACCTGCTTGCGCAGACGACCCTGCGGTGAGAATTTAGAGGAATGATCCACGTTTTGGGCCCAGTGTCTCGCACCCTGCTGTTTAAATATATCCGTGCCATCGCGTAGCATGAAGCTGTTACTCTAATATTATCAAGAAAAACTTGGGCAAAGCTTGAGCTTCGCCTGCAAGAGTAGAACGCGAAAGCGTTATCGGGGTCCCGTGCGCATCGTATTCTCAATTGCTAGCCTAGCTTCGGTTCTCGGGGCATGCCTCAACCATGAGGTGAGGAAACGAACGACTGGGCGCGTAACATTGGCCGCTTCTTAGTATCGTAGAATGCCTACAGCAAGTAAAATGACTCTAACAGACAATAACGCCAAGGAAAGAATAGGGGGTGTTATTTGTAGTATTCAAGATATAAATGTGAAGAAAATAAACTGGACGAAAAGATAACTTGCCGCCGGCAGGGACCGAACATGCGACCTTCGAATAACGCGGCCGATGCTCTACCACTGAGCTACGGCGGCGGTCATCACCGCCTCCACTTTATTGGTTATATACGTTTAAATGCCCATATATACTCCATAAAGTGGAGGGGAAGATGACTGCTGCCGTAGCTCAGTGGTAGAGCATCGGACGCGTTATTCGAAGGTCGCAGGTTCGGTCCCTGCCAGCGGAAAGTTATATTTTCTTCCACTTTACTTTCTTCCGATTTATATCCTAATTACTACAAATAACATTCCCTATATTTTCTTTGGCATTATTTTCTGTTAGTTCTCAATATTATTGTGTTTGACAAAGAAAAGCAAGCTCGTCAAAGCCATCTTCTTGTCGCTTTAATGTCACTGTAGCTGTGGCAAAGCATTTGCGCCTCGACGTAGAGTTTTTGTGCGAAGTTGACAGGAGGCTGATGGTCATAGGATTTTGTAGCGTTAGCTACACTGGTCTAGCCGAGCCAGTTTCGCGTTGCTCCTCAAGAGCTGTGCTGGGCATGCGCGAGGATCAGTGATGTCACAGAGCTGGCGCATCGGAGCCGGCGCTTCCCGCGCACTCTGCCACTGCCGCGCGCGACTCGCTGCCGCCGGTCTGCACTTTCCAGAGGAGTGACGTCGCAGCTGAGGTAGACGTGCTGGCGCCGGCGCGCGCGCAGCTATTCGCCTTCGCTGTGCAGTCGCCGTCTGACACTGCGCTGGAGCCGCTTGATAGCGCCTCTGACAGGCGTTTGCCAGTGTGGTTTAGCCATGGAGAAGGATAGCGCAAATGCTGCTCAACGGCGTAGAAGAGCGCAGAAGCTTAACTCATCGGATCCCGAAGTAGTTGCGTGGCAAAATAAATATACATGTGCCACATAATATGTATACCATGTGTGTGTCATTGGAGCAGCAGTAAGCATGACAGTCAAGCTAATCCTATACAATCAAGAAAGCTAAGAACCATCAGCTGAACCTTTGCTTACGCTACGTTATCCTGGCATAGCCGAGCTAAGCCACTGCAACATTTTTTGATAACAAATCTGTATTGTCGTTAAAAAGCACCCTCTATGCAGAGCGCCCACATAGACTGCGTAGATGTCCAGTGGTTGTATAGTTATTCTGCATATATGTCGAAAACGGCGAACCTTTGAGCGAGGTTCAAACCAAGGCTCATCGTTAACCGGGCCCGAAACCGGCTTCATGCCCCGAAGCAAAAGGCCAACAACGTCTCCCGACGTTCGGTTGTGGCGCCCGGAAGAACAGCGCAGCGCTCAATATCATGCGATCTCATCTGGAGCAGCATAGCCCCAGGCGTACACTCTTAATTTGGTTATACACAAGTTGCACCTAGTAAGCGGAACTTTTTTGCAAAAAAATCGTTTTCCTTAACACAAATATATTTGCGTTCCACAAAAGCATGCCTACGCAACATTGCAGTAACTGTTTTCAATGTTCTTTTCATATTATACTGAAAAATTAACCGCCGAGTTGTCAGTTCAGGTATACAGCAAATATATATGAAAATTAAAGCTGACTTTACTCATTTAAGTGCCATATTGGTTTAGTTATGCCAGACATATGGGTGACGCTAACCATGGCCTGCATGAATTGACATGACCACAAAGTAGGTCGCCCATACATTCATTGCGCTTAAAAATGGCTATATAAATATTTTAAGGGTATCTGTAATCAGCCGTGCAATCGGAGCGCGCTGAATAGCACAATGAAAGCATTTCCAGTCATAAAAAGGACCGCAATAAAGACTGCAGCATTTGTATTCCGCTGTCATGCTTATGATTTGGTAGATGCATGCCTACATTGTCCGATATCATAACGAAACTGCGATATCATCTAAATTGGTAAACAGGGTTTGTATGCTGGTGTCGACGTTTCAACAAAACGACTTGTCTTCTGCAAGGCTGCAACTGCTTTCGTTAGCGCTTGTTTGTATGTGCTTGGTACTCTCTCTTCAATCCAAACAAAGGAGGAGCAGCGGGCAACTGTGACAACGGGGGGGGGGGGGGGGGGGGGGAGAGGCTGGCTTAATGATTTGGGTCAGGCACAAGGAAAAACCTATTCTGCAAAAAAAGGAGGCTGGAGGGCCGGGGGAGAGGGCACATTTCGCTCAATGACGGGTGTCATAAGGAAGCACCGCTTGAACATGGTAGGTTATAAATTCATAGAAGAAGGGCTTCTATCTCATTGGTTTACTAGGGTGAAATAATACTCGGGTGAAACTTCTTACAATGGTCGATAAATGGCACAAGCGCACTAAACGCAGTCCTTCCTGGAGAAATTGGATTTCGGCTGTGAAGGACTAGTCTTGCACGAGACGTGGCCAGTAATGTTCGGCTCTTGAAGCTCCCAAGTTGTAAGGGTTCCACTGCGGAGACGGCTCTTTCTCAACGCGTCGTAGGCGAACCGTTGTACGCGTGCGGTAACACGTAGTAGCCGATTGCACGCACAATTGCACTCTTGGAAGAAATAATTAATCGTCGTGGCTGTTTCAAATAGAGGCTCAGCGTTTCTTATTTCGTCCAGAACGTCATCCTGCTTGAAGCTGAGAATTGGTCCTGATGTTGAAAGCCGAGGGGGCCCATGCCACCACTCATCGGATTCCAAGAACACCTTCGCAGACTATTAGTAGATAGGTAGTAGACTATTAGTAGGTAGGTAGACAAGTAGATTGGCAGGACTATCACCGCTGCTGCAATGCGTCCACTCATCGGGATTGGTGAGGTTGGAAATCTCGGCCACATGGTTGTTGACAAAAGGGTCTCGATTTCGTGTTTTTGCTCGGATACAGTGTAGAACGACCAGAGAGCCGGTCCAGAAATGAACGGATGCCATCTGAAGGAGTGGCACCTACCTTACGTACTGAGACAGCTGTGATCCAATGACGCAGGCGATAAGCTCCAACCGAGGAAGGGACATTGTCTTTAGCGGAGCGACGCGACCTCTGCTGTTGAGCAACCATGTGACACATGCACTGTCGGCAGAAAGCTCCTGAACGTAGATGCATGCACCATAAGGCTTAGGACTGGCATCAGTAAATACATGTATCTGAAATTACAGTTGGGCGTTGCGATCGTGCAGAAAGACGTAGCCAGCAATATGTGCCTGGACGTCCGGTAACTCGGAGCACCATGAGGCCCATGCTGCTTGGACATCGTGGGGCAGCTGGTCATTCGATGCGTGATTCTATTTGCACAGGTCTTGCAAAACAAGCTGCTTCCCTTTCACGGTGAATGGAGAAAGATAACTAAGCGGATCTTAGGCTCCGGCTGCTGTTTGAAGATTCGTGCGCTTGGTCATCGGTCTGCTGGTTGCAAAGGAGGCTGTGTTGCGCGCTGTCAACGCGATAGTATCGCCTTTACGCTCCCACACCATTCCCAAAACTGTCTCCTGCTTCACTCTCAATGGCAGCGTTATGTTGAAGAAACTGCTGCTTGAGCAGGTCGGAGTTCGATTACCATATCCGCAGTTCCATACAGGCGTCAGAGAAAATGGCACGTGCTTCTTTGTACACTGGTGTGGCTTGTTCCGCCATTGACACACCGCTGATGAGGTCATAAACATGAAACGTCTATTCCAAGGGGGCCGTTGTCACGAGAAATTTGTCCCCACAAGACACTAAATGATGGGGTAGCGTGGTGGCAAGCAGCAACACACTTGTTGCCGCTCGGAACGGAACTCTTGCCATCCGCCATGCGACCACGCTTGGCCTGGGATCGTTCTTGATTGACAGCTGCTGAACCCACAGAAACCGTAGCAAGTCCAGGTATTCTGGTCGAATGAGCATTTGCAGATAGGCTTTCTTGATGTCAGCAGCAACAATTGGGTGGCAACGGAACGATAGCAATAAATGCGCGATGTTGACTCCCAGCTTCACCCTCTTCGATAGAACGCCATTCAGGCAGCTTTACCAACGGCATGGGACGACGCGTCAAAGATGACACGGAGTTTTGTGGTCACTGCATCTCTGATAGATGTTAGGGTCGAGAATCTGCTTTTCGGCAACTTTTTCTGCATGACCATCCTTGGAGTAGGCGGTGATGGCGTCGTCAAACTGTTGTCGCAGTTCAGGTTGTTCCCTGAATCGGTTCAGCTGCAGATTTAGTCGACGTGTTGCAAGCTGTCTGTTGTCGCTACCGGCAGGAATACTAGGCTCCTGAATCATCAAGGGCACTTGGAACGGGAGGCCTGTGTGCTAAGACAATGCTCATACATGCCAAGATTTGGGTGGTCTTGTACTTTACTTGGCATCCGGTTGTCAATACCAATCACGTCGAGGCGCCACATAGCAGTTTCGTCGCACTGTTGGAGAGAGATGCCAGCCGACATGAGGAGGGCACAAGTTGATGTTGCTTCGTAATGCGAGCATCTTCCCTGCACAGTTTGTAGTGGACGCTATGTGTACTTTCTGAAACAGCTAAAGAATGGCACTGATAGCATGCGAGCGCCATCTGGCACTTGGTACATTGTTGAGGGGCGTATGCTTATAAAGGGACTTCTTGTTGTTGCTACGCGCCCAGCTCGTGTCTTTACTCGGCGCCTCTGATTATGGTGTCAGAAGTGGGCGACTAACACGGAGTTGTGGACGCGACAGGCCGTACAGACGCCGGGGCTTCCAAGCTGAACGTCGTGGTGTCGGTACGCCTGGACTTCAGCATCCGTCGCCGTTCAGTTTCACAAGCCCGGGGGAATTGACAACATGGATGACAAAAGTACGAGGATTACGCCCTTGCGCCCGGACTCAACACATCCACCGATGAGGTGCAAGTGCGAACACTCTTGCATTGCATGGGTTCTCAAGCACGTAGCGTCATGTCGTCGCTTGGACTGTCTGCTCCGGAGAACATCCCGTTCACGGAACTCAAGTCTAAGCTCGCTTCGCATTTTGTCCACCCTGTCAATTAGATTTACGAAAGCTGCCGATTTCACCGCCGAGTGCAAGACCAAGGGGAGCCTGTTGACGATTTTTTGCAGCACTTCGGAATCTTGACAAACTTTGTTGGTAGAACAACGCCGAGATCGAAGGCCGCCTTGTTCGGGGCAACTTTGTCGTTGGATTGCGGAACGAGAGGCTATCGGATCAGCTGTGCCGATGTACGAAACTTTCGGTGGAGGAAGCGTGGTGCCAAGCGCGCATTCACGAAGAAGCCGAAAAAGAGCATCTATCCCGCCCAAGCCTCAGCGAGAGCGGGGCCTTGGACAGCTTGAACGTGGACGCGACACAACGCACGAAGAACGCGTCACCGCGTTGCAGCAAGTCTGTGCAGCCAGCTCAGTCCCTTGCAGTAACTGCGGCAGTGGTCCACACTTTCGAAAAGAATGCCCAGCTCGCAAGGTCACACGTAATTTCTGCAACAAGCAAGGTCACTTTATTGCTCTTTGCAAGCCAAGCATCGAAAGCAGCTGTTGGGCTCTGTTGAACTTCACGCGCACAGTACGCGTCGGGCAAGAGACGCCGGCATTTACATGAATGGTCACTTCGCACACTTGAAGATACACTCGGAAGCAGAACTAACGGTTGTTTCGCCTTCTTTCCCGGTATTGCCTACCGTTTTGGATAATGTGGACGCCGAGGTGTCTGATCCTGGAAATCAAAGATTGCACGTTTTGGCAACTTTCACAGCTACTTTGCAATGGCGTAACAAACTGTCTGTGCAAAGACTGTATGTTATCAAGAACCAGACGACATACCTTCTGCGTTTACCTGCAATTGAGGACTTGGGCATCATTCAGTTTTTGGACTCGGTGGAGTGTGCTCGTCGCCCCAAGCAAAAAATTTTCGTGGGCTCGGAGAGGGGAAAGAATAAGACCGCAGGAAAAGACATCTTAGGCCAGCTTGGTGGGGCACGAATTTTTCCCAAGCTCGATGCAAGATCCATCTTCCACCAAATCAAACTAAATCGTGGGAGTGAAGAACTGACGACGTGCATGACACCTTTTGGCCGCTATTGCTAAAAGCGTCTTCCCTTTGGCCTTAAGGACAGCGCCCCTATATGTCCAACGCTTTATGTCGAGACTGCTCGAAGGCATCACTGGCGTCGTCAACATGATAGACGACATACTCGTCTTCGAAAGGAACAGTCAAGAGCACAAGCAGCGTCTAGCTGACGTCTTGGCGTGAATAACTCAAGCTGGCGTCACTCTTACCGAAAAGAACTGTCAGTTCAGAGCGTCTTCTGTCAAGTTCTTAGGGGTTGTTGTCAACCAGCAGGTAATTTGGCCAGATCCAGATAAAGTGAAGGCTATCATGGGTGTCCCACCACCAACTGATGTCAGTGGTGTTCGCTGGTTACTTCGAATGGTAAACCATGCGGCTTAACTCATTTGAAACCTGTCGGATACCTTTGCACCTTTTCGTGCACTCCTCCACAAGAACAACACCTGGAATAGGAGTTACAACCAAGAGCAAGCGTTCAAAAACATCAAGTCTGGTCAGTTCCGACATATGTACGGCTATGTACAACAATCTCCATTACCCACCGGTAGTATCGGCTGACGCAACCTCTCATGGCATGGGAGCCTTCTTACTCCAGCATCAACTTGCAGAAGTTCGACGTGCCGTCGCTTATGCTTCCATACCTTCACTAGTACAGACGGACGCAACAGTCAGACGGAAAAGGAGTCTCTGGATGTCATGTGGGGTGTCATCAGGTTCGACCAATACCTAGGTTGACTAATCTTTGAATCGAATCCGATCATCTTCTGCTTGTACCGCTCCTTTCAAGTAAAGATCTGGACGTCTTGTCACCTCGATTTCAACGAATGCGGTTCAAACTGATTCGTTGCCAGTTCTCCGTCAAATATGTTCCTGGAAAACTGCTAGCCACAGCCGACACACTATCAAGAGCACCCTGCGACTTGCCAACTACCAAAGCCGCCAGCAGCTTGAAAATCTATATAGGGGCACCTCTTAAGGATCTACCTCCACAATTGACAAGTGAGCTTGACGAGATCCGTCGTGTTGAAGCTAAAGATAGTGAGTGTTCTTCGATTATGACCTATTGTGAGAGAGGCTGGTCGTCCAAGAAGGGAGCTCCGACGCACTTAGCACCGTACTGGAAGGAGAACGACTGAGTGTGTACGCGGGGTTACTCTCAGTCGATCGCCGCATTGTCATCCCATCTGCTCAACGTAAGGACATTCTCGCACTGCTGCACAAAGGTCATCAAGGTGTCCGCCGCTGTCAAGAAAGTGCCCGAGAGTGTGTTTGGTGGCTTCATTGCAACCAGCATATCGACGACCTTGTGACTCAATGTGGTAGGTGTGCTGAGACTCGAGCCGCGCGTTCCCAGCCACTGATACCAACTCCAACACCGGAAGACCATGGCAACGCCCGGGAATCGACTTGTTCCACTTGGAAGGACGCGACTACGTCTTGATCGTCGACTACTACTCTTGATTTCCAGATGCAGTCACACATAGAACTTCGTCAGCAGAAGCGGTCGTTGCTGCGGTCAAGAGTTGTTTTGCTCGCTTCGGGATACAAGACGCTGTGCGTACGGACAACAGACCTCAGTTCGCGTCCAAGGAGTTTGCCGACTTTGCACGAGCGTATGGATTCCGCCAGGAGACCAGCAGCCCTCGATACCCTCAGAGTAATGTAGAGGCAGAGCGCATGGTGCGGACTACGAATTATTTGATAAAGAAAAGCTCGGATTTCTTCAGTCGAGTGCGATTTGAAGGTTATCGCACGAGTGTCGAGCAAGAAGTACAACAGCGCCACGCCTCAGTATGCACTTTCGAGGAGGTATCAGGCAAGCTTACCTCACTCTTTTTGCTGTTCCTTAAACTACGATCACTCCCGTCTGAGAAAGGCACATTTTCATTTATGTGCTTTTATTACAACGCAATATATTTTGTCCAACTTAGCCAGCCGTTGAACGAAGCAGTGCCAAGGACCACCTTTATTTACCATCTTTCCCAGCAATTTTTTTTACTGTCCGCGGAGTAAAGAGCCAACGAAGAATACACTTGATCGCAACAAATGAAAAGCTTAAAATAGAGTGAAAGGGTGTAGAATTCGTTGTAGGGGCAGTTGTTGTAGCATGGAAGAGCCAACGAAGGCGAGAGGAATGCGTAATCTTGATTTTCACTGTTCCAAACCGTGCCGCTAGGCCCCTGGGACGCTACGCCGCTCGACGCTCGCGCCACAACCTTCATATCGCGCTGGACTGTACCTGGCTCTACTCGCATACCGAGACACTTGGAGTTTCGCGCATCTCTTCTGCACAATTACTCAAGGGCAGAATACTACAGAGTCGTCTTCCGGTTCTGCCTGAGCGGCTTGTTCCGGCCTTACCAAAGCACACGGAATTCCAAGCACAAAATACTGCAGCGAAGTTGCAATAGGCGAAGGAACACAATCGCCGTCACATTGCTACTTCTCTGATTCCTATGAATATAGGGCAGGAGGTGTGGAAGCAGGATCTAGGTTATCGCGGTCGTGTCCTCAACCAAGCTCAGCTACCAAGATCGTATGTCGTTGAGACTCCCAGCGGCGTTGTGCAGATGAACCGTTCGCATCTGGTGCCGTCCGTAGGAGACCAAAACATCCAAGGACCGGCAGGAGCGGCCTCGTCACCAGTGGCGGAAACCTTGCTGTCAAATCCACCAAGAGCCCCAGCCTCGGGGTCAACACCGGAAGCATCACCACCAAATTTTCCATGCGCATCACCTGCGCAGTCTGTGGTGATGCCTCCCTCGCCTGAAGTGCAGAATCTACATGTGTATAGGGAGTGAGGTTAGGTCAACTATAAGAATGCGTGTGGCGCCGAGCGAAAAAAAACCAGAGAACCGTTCAGACCGATGGCAGGAGCAGAAGACTATTCTTTATCTTCTTTTCTTTTTAACCTCGCAGCCCGCAGCACGAGGAACGGGGAGCATACGCATGCACATGCTACTGTTCGCGCCATAATTAATAGTCGGCTGATGAAGGCAACGATTGCCGCTAGAGGGCTCCCCCTCCTTTTATGAGAAAGTCAGCAAAGCGCTGGCGTCAAAGAAACTGTCTCTGGATGTCAGAGGGCCTGGTAAATGCTTGGTTGCAGAGGCGGCTTAGTAGTCGAAAGCGCATAATGGCGGGGTGGTTGCTAAGTAGGCGGGTTTCACTCTGTCCAGCGCGACGACTTCTTCGCGCCCGTTGCGCTCGATGGTGACAGTTCTTTTCTGTCTGGCTGAGCACCTTGAACGGGCCGTCGTAGGGAGGCGTAGGGAATGGTCGAATTCCTTCACGCCGGACGAAAACGTGACTTGCTATAGCCATGTCCTTGCTGACAAAAACTTCAGTCGATGATGTATCCCGACTAGGGCAAGGGCGCAGGCGTGAAAATAGGAAACGGAGCTGTTTAACATAACTGTCTGGATCGGGCGTGGCGACAGTAGCTGGCGCGAAAAATTCACCAGACAGACCAACTCCGCGGTTGTGCAGCCGAGGTCTTTCTTGATAACGAGCGCATGCCAAGCAGGAGGAGGGGAAGATCTTCAGCCTAAGACGAACGAGCCTGGCGAGCCATTATGGCGGATTTAGGTTGACGATGAAGGCGTTCAACCATTCCATCTGCCGATGGGTGGTAGGCGGTAGTATAGATATGGCGAACGCCAAGCAGGCCTGCGAGTTCGCGGAAGAGATCGCGTTCGAACTGTCGGCCGCGATCGGTGGTCACAAGACTAGGACATCCGAAACGAGAGATCCAGCCACTGCCGAACGCTGAAGCCACGGTAAGTGCCGTTTATGTCGGTGAGAGGAAACGCTTCCGGCCAACGGGTATAACGGTCCACACAGGTGAGGATGTAGGGAGCACCTCGGGAACGTGGAAGTGGGCCATCGATGTCAATGTGAGCGCGACCAAACCAAGCATCGGGTGGGCGAAATGAGTGAATTGGCGATTTCATGTGTCGTGTCGTCTTAGAGCGTTGACAATGCAGGCAACGGCGCACGTCGCAGTTCACACTCGACCACGCAGAGCGGGCCGTAACGAGACGCTGCGTAGCACGAACTCCTGGATGACGTGTGCTGTGAAGCTTGTTGACGTCGGAGTGGGACAAACGGACGTTTTCGACCCCGTGACACATCGCAAGTGATGGTGCCCGAAGATAATGGAAGGGGAACGTGGGACAGCACTAGTGAGCGGATGTCCCGAAGTTCGTTGTCTGTAAGTTGCGTCGTGGCGATTTCTTCGAAGTCAAGTGTGGGTGCCGATATGGCGTCGATATGGAAGAGGGCATCTGCAGCCGCGTTGACTGGGCCTTCAATGTACCGGACGTCCACAATGAATTCTGAAATAAAGTTGAGGTGCCGTATTTCTCGTGCGGTATAAGTATCGGGGTTAGCCTGAAAAGCGAATGTCAAAGGCTTGTGGTCCGTGAGGACGTGAAAGCTTCAGCCTTCCAACAGGTATCAGAAATCTCGAATGCCCAAACATACGGCCAGTAGCTCACGGCCCAACGTGCTGCAACGCGCTTCTGCCGGTTTCAGTTTTTTATTTTTATTATTTTTATTTACACATACTGCAGCGCTAAGTGCGCTATGGCAGGAGTGGGATACAAAGATACGCGGAATTTTAACAAACATCAATGAAAATTATGTAAACAGGCAAACTAATACAGATGTGTGATTATACAAGGTCAAAAGTGCACAAACATGTGATGAACATGATTGAAAATAGATTAAAGAAACAATGCTACTCAAGAGATCACACCAACAGCAAATAGAGGAGGGTATATTACAGACGCATGTCATGGATGTCGGCTACAAAATTGGGCGATGGGCGTGAACGAATACAGCCAGGTAATGAATTCCAGTCTTCAATAGAACGGGGAAAAAAACTGAACTTGAACATGTTAGTTCGAGCAAAGTAAGGCGTTAAGTTTAAGCTGTGATAGCTTCTTGTCGTTGACTGAGGTGCAAAGTTTATGTAGTCCTTTTCATTTGATAGTTTAACTGCAGACGTCACGATGCTATGCAAGAATTTTAATGACTCTATACGGCGACGCGAAGAGAGCGAAGTTAAGTTCAGTGAAGAAAGAGTAGAAGAGGGTGAAAAGTCACGGTCATAGCGATGACATATGAATCTTACCGCTTTTTTCTGAATTGCTTCTATCCTATTAATCTCGCACTGCTTGTACGGGTTCCAAACGACAGATGCATAGTCTAGTATTGGACGAATGAGTGATTTAAATAAGAGAAGCTTAGTTTCCTTCGGGGATTTAGATAGAGTGCGACGTAGATAGCCTAGTTTTTTTAATGCTTTGTTACATACATAGTCAATGTGCTTGGACCATGTCATATTATGAGTAAAAATGACCCCTAGATACTTATACTCGAAAACCCTATTTACTGCACGGTTATCGAAAGAGTAATCAAAAGCAGACGGAGATTTATTGCAAAAGGACATAAATACGGTTTTTTTAAAGTTAATGTTCATTTGCCAGGTCCTGCACCAATTACAAAAACCAGCAAAAGACTCCTGCAAGCGGCAATGGTCAGCGTGTGTTTTAATGACCTCGTATAAGACGCAATCATCGGCATAAAAACGAATGGAAGAGGAGGTGCAAACAGGCAAATCATTTAAGTAAATTAAGAAAAGCAGAGGCCCAAGAACAGACCCTTGGGGCACTCCAGACGTTACATCAATGGCAGTAGAGTTGGATGACCTGTAAGAAACGAACTGAGAGCGGGATGACAAAAAGCTAGATATCCAGCTAACCAAATGAGGATTGTTTAGTATGACATCGAGTTTAGCAAGGAGTTTAGAATGCAGTACTGTATCGAAAGCCTTTGAGAAGTCAATAAATATAGCGTCGACCTGGTTGCCAAGATCAAGGTTCAGAAAAATATCATGCGTGAATTCGACTAATTGTGTTGTGGTACTGAAACCACGCCTAAACCCATGCTGCCTGTTAGATAGTAGTTGGTGCGATTCCAAGAAGAGCATAATATGTTTATGAATGATATGTTCTAACATCTTGCATGATTGAGAAGTCAATGATATCGGTCTATAATTCAATAGGGACTGCTTATCGCCAGATTTGTAAAGAGGGAGTACCTTTGCTATCTTCCATGAGGATGGAACAGTGCCAGAAGATAAAGACTTATTGAATATGACCGTCAAATATCTGGATGACCATAGGGAGTAGCGAACTAAGAATGCATTGTGTATCCCGTCAGGGCCAGTGCATTTTTTTACATCTAATTTTAAGATAAGGTTCAGAATGCCCTCACTCGTTGTCTCAATATCACTGATTGGTTCAGAACGAGCTATGCCTGTCAGAGAAGGAATGGAGTTGTTGTCAGAAACGAACACAGACTGGAAATAGTTATTAAAAGCATTCGATATTGCTTGCGGGTCACTAATAACGTCATTATCAATTCTGAAAGAAGAAGGTGAGGCATCATGAGGCAAAATCGAACACCAAAATTTGCGTGGGTTCGTGCTTAACATACCCGGCAACTGAACGCGAAAAAAGAAATCTTTCGCCGTTTTTATCTTGGAGTTAAGTTCACTTTTCGCCCTCTGAAATCTGTCTAGGTTAACGGGATCGTTAGTTCTTCTGGACCGCCTAAGTCGACGGACACGGCGAGATAAATGCAAAATGTCACGATTGATCCAAGGAAGATTAATATTGCTTTTCTTTGTCTTAAGTGGCACAAATCTTCGGATACATGACTTAACAAGATCCTCAAAGTAATTAACGAGGTAATTTATATCCTGCCTGTCAGAAAGTGCACAAAACGTATCAAAATGATCAGCTAGAATATCAGTAATGGAATTGTCATCCGCACGAGTGAAATCAGGGAAACTAGTAAATGTATAGGGTGATTTGGATGTGGCACAACAAAGTGATAACAAGACACTTTATGGTCTGATAATCCGTCAATTACCTCGCAAGAAAAGTTATCAGCTAAATCTGTACTTAGAAAAACTAAGTCTAGAATAGCATTTAACCTAGTCGCACATGAAACAACTTGAGTAAGCCCGAAAGACAAAGAAATATTTATTAATTCATGACAGATAGCAGCATCGCGACCCGTTACAGTCAGGGAAGGCCAATCGATGTCAGGAGCATTAAAATCACCCATACAGATCAATTTTGATGAAGCTATATTAACATCGCACATGAAATTGGAAAGAGCATGAAGAACATCAAGGGAGGATCCAGGTGGGCGATATATAACACTAACTACAATACATTGCTTATTTAGATAAATCTTACACCACAGGGATTCAGTCTCCGGAGGTGATGGCAACACCGAGAAGCGGATATCTGAGCGGATAAGCAGAGCGACGCCACCGCCAATGCCATGTGCCCTGTCATTACGTATGGCAATAAAACCGGGCGGAGTAAACTCAGAATCGTAAACGTTGCTATGCAGCCAAGACTCAGTGATGCCAACAACATGAGGGGAATAAGTTGCAACAAGGGACAATAGGTCTGGAAGTTTCTTAACTATGCTACGAGCATTAACGTTTAGAACTACAAGGTGTTCCTGACGGTTATAATGAGGTCAGAGAGTGGATGAAGAGGGATTTGAGGATGTGGGGACAGAAGAACGAGGGCCACGGGGTTGATCTGAGACTTGCACTAGTGTGTTTGAGGCGTCGTCCCAGTTGTAACGAACCTTGTCAATGAACGCGTGATCGTATATTAACTTTACCACAGAGCCATCGTTGCGAAAAGGAAGTGACGCCTCCCAAATTTTTTTCCGAATATGTCTAATCCGTGAAGAAAAATCTTCTGTAATAAACACGTTTGAGCCCTTGAGTTTAGATGCATTTTTTAGAACAACGGATTTTTCCCCGAAGTTTGAAAGCTTCAGAATAATGGGTCGTGTGTAGCCAGTACGTGATTTACCAAGCCTGTGCACGCGCTCGATTTGAGGGCAGGTAATTTTCAGGCTGTTTGTGAACACAGAAGTAACGCTGCACAACAGCGTGCTAGCGTTTTCATTCGGATCTTCTGAAATACCGTGTATTATCAGGTTATTTCGCCTTGAACGATTTTCTAAGTCATCGTTCTTTAAGACCAATTCGTTAATCTTAGAGGTTAAGCAATTGATCTCAGCACGTAAGTCACTCACAGAATTACGCTCATTAAATTTCGGAGCCTGTTCTAATGCATTAACACGTGATTCTAAATCATCAAAACGGCAGGCAATCGTCTGTTGAAATGATCTGATGTCGGCAATATCATGAGCTAGCTTAGTTTGCCCCTCCAAATTTTAGAAAACATTTCAGAGATAGATGGAGAGCCAGTGTCAATAGGAACGGAAGTAGACGGTGCATGAGTAACCTCGTCGAGAGCATTGGAACCAGCTGCATTTCGGGTTACAGGTCTATTACCAGAAGTATTGCCTTTACTGGTATTCACCGACTTATTCAGAGGCCCCGGATTTAGTTCCACATCACCGCTCAGAACGAGACGACTTTTGCAATATAACACGTGGAAGCATAAAAATACAAGTCTACGTGGGCAAGGAAACAGCAGCAGAAAGCGATCATCGGATCGAATGCATTCAGCATTGGGAAGGTAACATACCTGCATGAAAAGCAAGCAACGATTAAGCATCGTGCTGTTGCTGCTGCACCCTAGCCCACTGAAGAGACGATCCTCGGGCAGTGGCTTTATACTTCTTCGGGTGAATGACGTCACGGTCCCGCAGTTGTCGATGAATGGCTGGTCAAGTAGAGGGTGGTCACGATCGTTGACTTGCGGCAACATGAAGGCTGATGCGCCGGCGCCGTCCCATAACGGACTGATATGGCAGTCCCACGGCAAACACTCGGTGACATCCACGTGCCCAGCCAGAAATGACTGGGCAGAGCCATGCGAACCGGTGTCAGAGCTCATGACGTCCCGGAAGTTGTGATCAGCAAGACCAGCGAGGCACTGCATGAAAAGCAAGCAACGATTAAGCATCGTGCTGTTGCTGCTGCACCCTAGCCCACTGAAGAGACGATCCTCGGGCAGTGGCTTTATACTTCTTCGGGTGAATGACGTCACGGTCCCGCAGTTGTCGATGAATGGCTGGTCAAGTAGAGGGTGGTCACGATCGTTGACTTGCGGCAACATGAAGGCTGATGCGCCGGCGCCGTCCCATAACGGACTGATATGGCAGTCCCACGGCAAACACTCGGTGACATCCACGTGCCCAGCCAGAAATGACTGGGCAGAGCCATGCGAACCGGTGTCAGAGCTCATGACGTCCCGGAAGTTGTGATCAGCAAGACCAGCGAGGCACTGCATGAAAAGCAAGCAACGATTAAGCATCGTGCTGTTGCTGCTGCACCCTAGCCCACTGAAGAGACGATCCTCGGGCAGTGGCTTTATACTTCTTCGGGTGAATGACGTCACGGTCCCGCAGTTGTCGATGAATGGCTGGTCAAGTAGAGGGTGGTCACGATCGTTGACTTGCGGCAACATGAAGGCTGATGCGCCGGCGCCGTCCCATAACGGACTGATATGGCAGTCCCACGGCAAACACTCGGTGACATCCACGTGCCCAGCCAGAAATGACTGGGCAGAGCCATGCGAACCGGTGTCAGAGCTCATGACGTCCCGGAAGTTGTGATCAGCAAGACCAGCGAGGCACTGCATGAAAAGCAAGCAACGATTAAGCATCGTGCTGTTGCTGCTGCACCCTAGCCCACTGAAGAGACGATCCTCGGGCAGTGGCTTTATACTTCTTCGGGTGAATGACGTCACGGTCCCGCAGTTGTCGATGAATGGCTGGTCAAGTAGAGGGTGGTCACGATCGTTGACTTGCGGCAACATGAAGGCTGATGCGCCGGCGCCGTCCCATAACGGACTGATATGGCAGTCCCACGGCAAACACTCGGTGACATCCACGTGCCCAGCCAGAAATGACTGGGCAGAGCCATGCGAACCGGTGTCAGAGCTCATGACGTCCCGGAAGTTGTGATCAGCAAGACCAGCGAGGCACTGCATGAAAAGCAAGCAACGATTAAGCATCGTGCTGTTGCTGCTGCACCCTAGCCCACTGAAGAGACGATCCTCGGGCAGTGGCTTTATACTTCTTCGGGTGAATGACGTCACGGTCCCGCAGTTGTCGATGAATGGCTGGTCAAGTAGAGGGTGGTCACGATCGTTGACTTGCGGCAACATGAAGGCTGATGCGCCGGCGCCGTCCCATAACGGACTGATATGGCAGTCCCACGGCAAACACTCGGTGACATCCACGTGCCCAGCCAGAAATGACTGGGCAGAGCCATGCGAACCGGTGTCAGAGCTCATGACGTCCCGGAAGTTGTGATCAGCAAGACCAGCGAGGCACTGCATGAAAAGCAAGCAACGATTAAGCATCGTGCTGTTGCTGCTGCACCCTAGCCCACTGAGAGAAAAACCCTAGTGGATACCAAGAGCTGCGCTGCCACTGCTGTAAAACCGCGCCGATAGCCGCACTAGAAGCATCGGTGAAAACACGCATTGGTGCAGCGTGCAGCGGATGTACCAGCAATGTGACGTCTGCCAATGCGTTCTTGGCAGCATCGAAGGAAGCTTCGGCGTCAGACGTCCAAGTCAGTGGGGAGGACGGATCTTTCGTGGCCTTGAGTAGATCGGTGAGAGGTACGATAATGCGGGTGATGTTGGGAAGAAAACGGCGGTGGAAGTTGAGCAGCCCAAGGAACTCGTGGAGCTTTTCGATTGACGTTGGGCGACGGAACTCGCGCAAGGCTTGAACTTTCTTGTCCAACGGCCTGATTTCCTCTCTTGTCATGCGGTGTGCGAGGGACTCTATGTCGTCGACACCAAAGACACACTTTGCTGGGTTGATGAGGAGGCCATGTTTCTGGAGTCGAGAAAATAGCGGACGCAAATGGTTGCAATGCTGTTCGGGGGAAACACTGGCCACCAGGAGGTGGCCAGTTTGAACGGTTTCCTGGAAAATCAGGGAACCGTACGGACCGATGGCAGGAGCAGAAGACTATTCCTTCTTCTCTTTTCTTTTTTACATCGCAGCCCGCAGCACGAGGAAAGGGGAGCATGCGCATGCACATGCGCCTGTGCGCGCAATAATGAATAGTCGGCCGATGAAGACGACAATGGCCGCTAGAATGTGCAAGCAAGTGTGCCTCAGTGTGGTGAACCTAAGCGTACGCGTAGTGGTCGTATTGCGAAGCCACCGCGCAGGTTGAATCTGTAATTATCCTGGGAGGGAAGATGTAGTGGACGCTATGAGTGCTTTGTCAAACAGCTAAAGGATGGCGCTGACGCATGCGAGCGCCATGTGGCACGACTGTATATACAATAAAACCTCGGTGATACGAATCACGCGGGGTTACCAAAAGTATTCATATCATCCGAAATTCGTATCACCAGAAAACAGGGAAAATTAATATGCGACAAAAGAATGTTTGCATATGTTTTCATTCATTGTTTCTCAGGGACACAGCAACGTCATGAAGAGTTCTGAATGATTGCCAGTATTGTCTTTAGATGTCAACGATCATACTTGTACTTGTAAATATGCGGCGCGTGCGCGTGTGTGTAAATAATTAACCAGGTGTGCTGTGACCCATGACAGCTAGTAGCCCCTTCCAAATCAGTACGCTTTTTTGCATGACATCAAAGTGCTGCGGCGGAAATGGCTTATGGAGCGCTTTGCAAGAGTTTGAACGGCAGGAAATTTTAGGACCGCTCTACTTTGCTGTTATTGATTTCTTATCACGGCGCTGTTTCGGATGTTTTTCGAGAGATTTACGGCCGTGCCCGCACAATCGGGAGGTTTGCTTAAAAATCGTGGATCTCCTGTGGAAATCGGAGAGTTAGCAGGTGTGTTGCTAGGCCAAGCTCCTTCGCGAAGACATTGCTTGCATCTACGTGGCAGGCACGTGTAAACAAAGTACACTGACGCCATAGGCGTGCGCAGGGGTGGCAGGGGGTGCGGCCGCCCCCCTAGTCACCTAAGAGTGGGCGCAAAGCCTGCTCCATACATTGACTTAACAGGGAAGGGGAGGGCGCCGCGATGAACATTCGCCCCCCCCCCCCTGAAGGGGAACCCTGCGCACGCCTATGAGTGACGCTTCCTCGATCACAACACCACGCGTCGACGCGTTAAATAAGAAAGAGAGAGAGAGCGCGCTACTTTAGCGTCACCTGTAATCGAAACACGAAGGCACACGAAGGCGCATAGAGACCTCCAAGATTCGCGCGCAGTCTCGGATGTCTCGGAGGTTACGACACGCCGCTGATGGCCTGTTGTGACAAAATGGTGGCGCGGCGCGCAAGACCGCGCGTGATTGGTTTGTCTCCCACAACAGCACGGGCAGCATCCGTTCGTACTTGCGCGGTAGCGTACGTTCGTATCAAACAGCACCGGGTGAAAATCGGTTCGCATCAACCATACTCCATGACATTGCAGGCTAATTGGCCTTCGCCGGGACCACAGAAAAAAATCACAGCATATCCACGGAGTGAATGATGATGAGTGGGCGAAGCTGCGGAGGTTCATCGGTAAACCGTGAATCTTCCGTGAATTCTGCCCAGTACATCATCACCGACGTGAGATCGGGCGCGTTTATACTAAAGGTTCGATGAGTTATGACGACTTGCAGCTGACTTTAATTTTACATGTACGCTGTGAATTTTCATTGTTTAGAAAATCATTGCTTTAGAAAACATCTGGCGTCTTTCGTTAAGCAGCTGGCGTCTTTTTTTTCGTTTTGCTTTAGAAACATCTGGCGTTCTTTCGTTTTGCTTTTACAAAACATCTGGCGTCTTTCGTTGGTTTATTTCATCAATCAACGTCGTTTTGAACAAAATTTTTATTGTTTAATCACGCACAGGAGAAATCTCACCAGGCACTACCTTGGAGGTAAAGAATGGCTGCTAATGGGAATGAGAGACAGAAGAATTCGGCTTTTAGCTAACGCTGCGAATTTTTTATTGTTCAACAACGCACAGGAAAAATCTCCCACCGGCACCACCTTGGAGGTCAAAGCGTAAGACTGGTTACGCACTACGACTGCGACTACGAGGGACGAACGGGTGCCGCCTTAAGGAGCTTCGCCCCTAAAATTCGTATCACCCCGAAATTCGTACGAGCCATGATCGTATCACCGAGGTTTTACTGTAATTGAGGGGCGTATGCCAGTAAAGAGACTTCTTGTTGTTGCTACGAGCCGAGCTCGCGTCTTTACTCGGCGTCTCCGAACACAGACCACCCAAAAGACGTTTCAACCTCTGTGAGTTGCTCATTGGGGCGATCAGTCTTGCCGGTGGCAACCTTCCAGTAAACGTGTGAGCCAATCAAGGTGCGGATGTCCTCCGTGTGCCAAGGTTCCGGATCGAACACATCCGCAGCATCATACCACCTGGCACACAACAGCTCGAGTACTTCGTGGTCCAGCGGTGCACATGTCACGGTGCATACCTCGGGTACTTCTCGTGCCTCCAATGTAACTGGACTGTCGTTGAATCGTCCACGAATCGTGACGCAAGTGCGTTGATAGCGCAAATGATGCCGCGGCTTTGCATTTCCGAAGGTCACCAACAATAGCTCTTGCATGCCGAAGGCTCTACACTGAAATGCCTTTGCAACAGTGCAAGAAGTTGATTATGTGTTCGTTCACGAGCAGTTCTTGTCGACCGAAGCGTTCTTTCAATGTCTGGACGGCCATATTTTAGTTGTAGTCAGCCAGCCTGATGCCCTCAATTGCTCGCTTGGCCGCTTCCGCCAGGTACGGCAGTAAATACTTGAGTTCCTCGATGGGAAGCGACTCTGTGTTCTGGCGGAGTGTGGCGCTGTTGTGGTCCCAGAATTATTCCCACTGACGCAAATCGCCGGCATACGTCGGGACCTGAAGCGTCAGAAGTGCGACAGACCGGTAACGCGGCGCACTGACGGGTCCTTGAGGTGCAGCCGCAGATCCGATGTTACTTGGGGCAGCTGCTACCCGGTCGCTAGTGTGTCCTCTCATAGACGGGTCGCTGAGATGAGTAAACTTTTGGCGCTGAGACAGGAAGAATGCGCGTGACGATGGCGCACAGAATCTTCCGAGGATAGTCGGTCGCACCCTCGATTGCGCCGTCAATAACCGCGTCATCAGTGAGGTCGCGGATGTCCTTGTCTAGCTTGCCGAGCTCAGCTTCCTGGTTTTCAAAACGGCGACTTGCATATTGACCTCGCGCGCCTCGTTGTCGGGTTGCTGCAGTAGTCCTATCAGGAGCGTAATATTTCGTGAGACGCTAACCCTGACAGTTCCGCGCACCTTCCGATGCTGCCCGGCCGAAGTCATCGTAGTTCAGGAATGAGCACTCCCGGGTTTCGGCAACAAAAAATGGAATAAACTGGGACCCGTCTGGAAGATGCTTTTACTGCGCAAGGGCTAGCTCCGAATCCCCGTAACTTCCTTATAAATGCGAAGCATTTCTTAGCGAACTTCTGCGACTTTGAGCGTATCTATCTATCTATCTATCTATCTATCTATCTATCTATCTATCTATCTATCTATCTATCTATCTATCTATCTATCTATCTATCTATCTATCTATCTAGCCGCCTACGACTTTGTGCTCTCCTGGCCGTTTCGTAGATCGGATGTATACCAAAATTGGTGTGTCATAACATGGCCTTATTACGCACATAAATGACAGGTCATATCTTGAAAATCATGACACGCATGTCATGAACAGCATGATTTACATTCCACGGACTTTGGTGTCTTGCGGCCGTTCCGTTAATTTCATATATACCAAAATTGCTACGGCGTGAGAACAGTTCACGACGAACACAATGACATGTCCTAACACACAAATCATGACGCGCATGTCATGTGCAGCGTGATTTACATGACATGGTCTCGGGTGCTCGCGACCGTTTAAATGAAGGTATATATACGAAAACTCGCATGACGAGACATTTCTGTATGACGAACATAACTGACACGTGGTAACATGAAAATCGTGACATACAAGTCATATACGACCTGATTTACATGCCACGTTCATGGTGCGCTAGTGGCCGTTTCCGTAGATTGATGTACACCAAAATAGGTATTGCGCGATGTGACTGTGTGAAGAACATGAATAACAGTTGGTAAGATGAAAACCATGACATGCATATCATGTTTGTCATGATTTACATGCCACGCTCATGATGCATTCGCGAGTGCTTCGCTAGCTTGATGTACACCAAAATTAGTATTGCGCGAAGCGACTGTATGACGAACGTAAATGAGACGTGGTAACATGAAAATCATGACATGCATGACATGCACGACATGATTTACATGCCATGCTCATCACGCACTCGTGGCCGTTTCGCTTGCTTGATACACACCAAAATTGGTATTGCGTGACGCGACTGCATGAGGAACGTAAATGAGAGGTGGTAACATGGAAATCATGAAATGCAGGTGATGTACGACATGATTTAAAAGCCACACTTATGATACATTCGCGGCCATTTTCCTAGCTTGATATATACCAAAATTGGCATTGCGAGACGCGACTGTATGACGAACATGAATAACAGGTGGTAACATGAATACCGTGACATGATGTCATGTATGTCATGATTTACATGCCGCGTTCATGATGCATTGGCGGCCGTTTCGCTAGCTTGATATACACCAAAATTGGTATTGCGCGCCGCGACTGCATGACGAACGTAAATGAAAGGTGGTAAGATGAAAATAATAACATGCATGACATGTAAGACATGATTTACATGCCATGCTCATGGCGCACTCGCGGCCATTTCGCTCGTTTGATATACACCAAAATTGGTATTGCGCGATGTGCCTGTATGACGAACATAAATGAGAGGTCTTCACACGCGAATCATGTTATGCATGTCATGTGCGGTATGATTTACATGCCACTGTCATGGTGCGCTTCTGGCCGTCTTGTTAAGTGGATATATAATAAAATTGGTATGGCATGACACGAGTGCATGATGAACATAAACGACAGGTCATGCATTGTATATACCAGAATTTGCGTTTCATTGGCATGGTGTATACTAGATTGTGCATGCATGCGTGCATGGAAAATATGCGATATATGGTGGACTATATGCCATGGCATGAATGATTTAATTTGGCTCAGACAAACAAGGCGATGTATGCAGCTCGTTGCTGGCTGCTTCGCATTACATCGATTCCCACAGTGCGTGGGATCTGCCGGATTTTTTGTCTCTCGCACTTCCCCCCGAGCCCGTGCCCCTATTCTTTATTTTTAACAAGGCTCTGAAACCCATCCGATATGGTAGATACCCAGCGAAAACCAATGAGAGTTAAGCCCTTGTTTTACGAATTTCTAACGTACCATTTTGAAGTGGTGCTTCCGTCTGATAACCATAATTCAGCGAAACGACCCCCCTCTCGAGTCGACTAGGGACGCTGCGGTGCACAAGGGCGTATCCTAATAGTGACAGAACAACATAAAACACATAGAAGCACAAACCCTTTATACTAGTCGGCGATTTCAACGTAGACATTATAGACCTTAGGACCTAGGTTTCTCGTCGACGCTCGCTGTCCGCTGTCATGGTGGGTAGAAAACCGTTGCTATAGTCGAAACATATGTGTGTCTGTGAATAAAAGAGGTTTATAACAGACGAACAACAATCGTAATTTTGACAAAACAATATAAAACACCTACAAGCACAAACCCTTTATACTAGTTGGCGACTTCAATTTACACATTATGGACCTTAGGACCGGGCTTTGTCGTGGACCCTTTATGTGACTTTAAATAGACGAGAGGACGCTGCGGTGCAAATGCGTATATAAGCGCGTTCCCGACCACTCATTCTCTGTCTGCCATGGATGAAAACGAACGTAAGTTGTTGTTGTTGTTGTTTGTGGTTATGTAGAGGAAGAGACGCTTATTTCTGCAGCCCAGTCGGGAGCACGGCGCAGCGTAAGGCGCGGCATGCGGCGGCTCAACGGGAACGCCGACGACAAGCTACTGCTCCGGAGGCGAGGGTGCGGTAAGCGGCGGCAAAACGGCAAAAACGACAAAGGGGATACTCACGGTGGCCGAACGATCCCCAGAGCTTTGCCCAGTAATCATCATTCACTTCGTGGATATGCGTGGATTTTTTTTCATCATTTTTAATTCGTGGTGGATGAGAACCTTTGCGAAGCCGATTACAAAATCAAAATCCCCATACCTCCTCGGCAAATGAAAGGCGACCCTGGCCTGTTATAATATAAGTGTGTTTGGCGTGGCTATTTATTTTTCAAGCCAAGCTTGTTATATTACACAGATTTGGGCGTACAGAAATGCGGCCCCCAAAGGTGCGCCGATCACATGTGAATGCGCCGCTCTGCAACAACTGATCACGTCTCGATCGTAGGCTGTTTCGTATCTGATATTTCATCAAGGCCACTTGTGAATTGTCGCATTTACTTGTTGCCGGGATATGAACGCACGTTCTGGCGCCGGAATGTGAGTCATACGACACGACTGCGTAAGCGATCAGAGCCGCCAGGGAGAGAGTCGGGCACGCCAAGATCCGCTTCCCCCACAGGCTCCCGAGTCTAACTGAGGCGGGCTAATCTTAATGGACTTTTGCATCTTGTGAGAAGAGTGCGCCAGAAAAGGCAGTGGAGTCTCGCGAAATCACGTATTTCGTAGGTGTTAGCACGTGCACCGCGAGCTTCGATTAAGTTGCTGTTGTATATCGTAACTACCGAGCTAATCCCGCTGACTTTGCCGAACAGCGCCGAGGAAGTTGGTTCTTCCGGCGGTAAATAAACAAAGGCTTCCAAGCAATTTGGGTCGGCGCCGAGACCAAGGTTAGTAGATGCCCGGGTGACACAAAGGCTGAAATGCGGGGCACAATATGAGCAGCAGAAAACACAGCATCGCGGCACCTCCCTCAAGACTGCGCAAGCCCGCTGCCATTGACTGCAGATGCCGGCCGCCACGGGTCACGTTCCGAAGTGGGCTCTGCGAGGCTTCCCCTTGAGCTTTATTCCCGCAGCCATGACCCGTCGTCACTCCTAAGTCTGCATCGGATGCGGGCAGGGCTTCGCGCCGCATTGGTGGAATAGCCGAGACACAAACACGGGATGCGGTGGAACCACGCCAGAATGAGAGGCTCGCCAACCAGATTTTTTCGCCAACGGCGGCGGCGGGAGCAACCTTTGGAGGGGGCGCGTGGCGGCTTTCGCCTGGTGTTATTTTCTACGGTATTTACACGGTGGAAGGGCGAAAAATCGGATCAAGCCCTCCGGCCACAATAGCTTGTCCTTGCCGCGCAAGGAGCCGACCCGATTCCCTGCCGCGCATTCGCTGTGCAAACAGGATACAGGGAAAAGAAGGCTTCGAGATGTTGCGTGTTGATGTAGAAAGCAGCGTCTCACATTCGGAAATTCGCCGAGCTGCACTTGGCTTTTAGTTGCGGAGAACTGTAGGGGCTGCGGCTGTGGTCTGCTGCCGTCGTCGTCTTATGTCGCCAGGCGTAAGCAGGCAAAGCCATGTATAGCACAGCCATGTATAGCGAGGATGGGAGCACGCTATCGTCTCATGGCGTCACTTGGCGACACGCCGCCAAACCCACGCCTAGCCATGTATATCAAAGGGGTGGGAAGGAAGTGAGGGCGGCCGGCCACGGTGCTCTAGTGGTTGTGGTGCTCGACTGCTGACCTGCAGGTCGCGGGATCGAATCCTCGCCGCGGCGGCCGCGTTTTCGGCCCGTGTACTTATGTTTAGGTGCACGTTAAAGAAACCCAGGTGCCCGACATTTCCGTAGCCCTGCACTACGGCGTCCCTCATAATCATATCGTGCTTTCGGGACGTTAAACACCGACAATTATTACTAAGAAGTGAGGGTTAGGAAGGAAAGGAGGAAGAGAGAGGGTAAAGCATAGCTATTTATGACGTCACGCAGGCAAAACTATTTATAGCATATCCCAGTAGAGCAAGGGGCTGGGAAAGAGAAGTGAGGGGGACGAGGAGGAAGAGGGTATGCCATGGCTGTGTATGGCGTCACGATTCGTCAAGCGGATTGTCGCTTTTATTCCCGCCCCCTCCATCATTATTTTTGTACTGATGGCAAATAAACGATTATTATTATTATTATTATTATATTATAAAACCATATACAGCATAGCCATTTCTAGTATGGCAGAAGCGAAGGGAAGTGAGGGTGGGGAGAACCATGTAAGGGTGAGGAGGAAGTGAGGGAGTAATGTGTTATCCTATGCTGTCACGTTATGTCGCTGCTTGGCGTCACGCAGGGAAAACTATGTATAGACCTTTTCACAGACAGCTCTCTGGGCGCCGCCATAATTCTCTCTGGGCTGTGCTAAATAGGCGTGACCCCCTAAAATGCACTACCAAAGCTGTGACGTTAGCCTTTGTACTGCTGTGTCACAGCCCAGTATGGCGGTGTTTTTTTTCTCTCTTGTGAAAAGGTCTATCGCATAGCCATGCATAGCAAGGAGGCGGGAAAGTAAAATGAGGGTGAGGACTGGTGTGAGGGCGATGAAAAGGAGGAAGGGAGAGAAGGGTAAAGCATATCACAGCCATGTATGGCGTCAGGCAGGCGAAACAATGTATAGAATGGCCATGTATAGTATGACACAGTAAGGGTTTGGGAAAGGGAAGTTAGGCTGAACATTATGAGTGCAAATCAGCGCAGCCAACAGGAGGGGACAAAAGAGAGGACACGGAGCGCTTCTGTCACCTCCTGTCGGCTGCGCTGATTTGCACTCCTAATCATGTTGTACCAACACGCCCAATCCTAGTCTTCTAGGGTGAAGAGCTAAGAAAGGAGGACGGGAGAGGGTACAGCATAACATAGCCATGTATGGAGTCACGCAGGCAAAACCATATATAGCACAGCCATCTACAGCATAGAAATGTATGGCTAGTGGACGTTTAGTACCATAACCCAGCTCAGTGAATTCACTCATGACATCATCCAGGCCCTGGATTCAGGTGATCAAAGCGATGCAATATTTAGAGATTTTTCCAAAGCTTTCGACACTGCGTCACATTGCAAAGTGCTAAAGAAGCTGACTGTTATTCTTAAACACGAAGCATTAGTAAAATGGATTTCTTCTTTCCTATTCAATAGGTCTCAGTACGTACTCTTCAGGTATTCTCACTCCTCCACTTGCACTGTAACGTCCCTCAAGGTTCAATATTAGGCCCACTGCTCTTTCTGATTTTTATTAATGATCTGCCTAGTAATAGTCCTGTTAAAATCCGCATGTAACCTGATGATTGTGTTTTGTGTCATACGATTGAAACTCCTCATGATGAGATCATCTTTAACGATTCATTTGCATCATTTCAATCATGTGTAACGCTTGGCAAATGCAAATCAACTTCCGGAAAAAGGGTATCCATGTCATTTTCCGAGCGTTCTTCCCCCTCTCCGTTTACCTATTCGTTTAATGGTTGTCCTCTCGGAAATGTTTCACAATGCAAATATCTAGGTCTCCTTTTCACTCAGGATTTATCTTGGTCTCATCACATCGAACTCATGTGGAACCGCGGGCTTAGAAAGTTAGGCTACCTGCAACGTCCATTACGTTCAGCACCTGTCAGCATACGACTCCTCACTTATAAAACTCTGGCTCGTCTAATATTGGAATATGGGTGCGTTGTGTGGAACCCAGATACCATTTCTCGTATCAACAAAATAGAATCTGTTCAGAAGAAAGCTGTACGCTTCATTTATCGCCGCTTTGGCAGGTATTTTTCACCTAGTTCCCATCTTCCTATCCTACAGCTTACCATGCAGTCTCTCTTCTCATCGTGACGTTGAATGTTTGAAGTTTCTTTATACCTTAACTCCCCATGATTCCCCCTACTCAGCAAATACATCGCACCCGCTGGACCAATAACCACCCGAAATTGCCATGAGTTGAACATGTCTACTTTTATCCATCGTACGGTGGCGTTTCAATATAGTCTTTTTTTTTAATTCTATAGAATTGTCGAATGCTGTGCCTGGTTATGTTCCATCTTTATCACTCGATGACTTCTTATTGTATATTACGAATCATTGATGCTCAGCGCACTTTGTTATGCTCTTTTATGTATTGTATTTGGCCACTCCTGCGATAGACCTGCGGGGCTGCAGTACATTGAAATAAATAAATAGGCAAATGAAGATGAGAAGAATGTAAAGGAGGAAATGAGTACGCTGTCGGCGTGTGCTGTCATCTGATGTCGTCGCTTGGCGTCACACAGGCGCATAGTCATGTATAGTAAGGGAGTGAGGGTGAGGGAAAGGCGGAAGGAGAGTTTATAGCATAGCTATGTAGGACATCACGCAGCCATGTGTAGCCAGGGTGTGATAGTCATGTATGGCGTCACGCAGGCAAAACCATGTATACATAGCCATCGATAGAATAGCCATGTGCAGCAAGAGGGCGGGAAATGGAAGTGATGGTTAGGAGTGATGTGACCGTGAGGAGAAGGTAGAGCATAGCCAGCATAGTATAGCATAGCTTTGTGTAGTATAGTATAGCAAGGAGTGGGGAAGAGAAGCGAGGATAGGGTAATGTATAGCATAGTACAGCATAGCAAGGGGTGCAAGAGTCAAGTGGGTTCGGAAAGAAGGGGAGAGCAAAGCACATCATGGCCGTCTCTAGTATGGCATAGCACACCGAGGAGGTGGGTGAGGAGAGAAAGAGACAGGGTAGCCACTGCATCACAAATAAAGGTTTCCTTTCCCGCCATATAGACGGCGAGCAGGCTGCACCTTTGAAATGCTTGCCCGTAAGCACGAGCATCGCTCAAGGACAGGCGAATCACTGCTCTGCATTTGCTACTTCATACATTTCATTAGTCATCATTTCTAGCGCAAGTCGGAAAACGTATCAAAGACTCTCCGAGGTGCGTGCCTTCATGTGGTTTACATCTCGCAATGTGCAAAAGAAGAACAAGAAAGAAACGTAGGCAACAATTATTTTGGCGTAGCATTACAACACAACGCAGTGCGTCAAGATAGCTGTGCTGTACTGTCGTTGCGGCATCCTGCACATGGATACCGATTGAACTGGTGACGTCCGGCTGACAAAAATGCTGCAGCAAAATGCACGTGTTCTCGCTGTGGACGTTGGCGCGCTCAAAGACACAGGCAAGCCTTTAAATCCAAATGATCGTAATTCCTAACTCTGACTTTTAAAGGGGCGTGACTGCCATTACTTTGAACTGCGAGGGAGCGAAATGGGAGTGACTGCTCCAGATCTTCCCTGTGACAGTCTCGCAAGACGATATTGCTGTGTGCGAACTGAGGGAGTAACAGTTAGACGCTTGGAAGCTAAGCCTACTGATATGCAAATTACCACGCAGTGGCCATGGCAGCCAGCCGTGAAAGAAGGGCCAGCCTGCATTTAATGAAATGGTGTGTTCAAGAATCCAACAGGAAATGCTTTATTTTAGTATAAGAGGTCTTGTCCACTGTCTTTTTTTTAAGAGGGTGACCCTTGCTCCTTGGAAACAGAAGTGGCGTTGTCTCCAATGATGGAGAAACGCTGCTTCAAAACGCTGCTTCAAACGCTGCTTCAAACAAGTGAGCAGAAAGTTCAGTCTACCGACAACATGGATTCTCAGTGGATGAATAGCGTGCGTTGCGTAAGTGCAGTCCCCGACTGGTAATCGCCAACATGGTCACTTCAAGGTTACTACTAAGCCTAACGACAATAATAAGAAGGTGACAAAATTTTTGGTGATGGCAACCGCGCAAAACGGAAGTCGCGCGTTTCGCTCGGCAAGCGAGATGGCAATCACCCTTAAAAGAGCCGGAGTACTGCAATAGCTATTTCTCGAAGCATCAAACGGTGCAGCAGCGCTATCCACGCGTTTACAGAACAAAACGTGAGTTGAATCGATGTTGAAGACGCGCTGTGAGAAGAACGGTCCAGTTCACTTTCGCTGAGCATCCTACGCAATCATTTGCGTAGTTCGCTGCGCTCAACTGTGTCGCTGTGCGCAACGCCGTTCTTTCTGAATATCATTAAAACAAATTATTCCTTCACCTATTACTCCGAATCCGTGAAACTACCACATTACAGAAAGCCAAGCTGTAGACTACAATTTACCTTAACAGCATCGTGAACTGGTGCGGTACGTGGTTCCTCTATCTGGACGTAAATATGAAGATTACACCTAAGACTAACGTTCTTTAACTTCTTCTTTGCCGTCTCTATGCTTTAGCTCTCAATTTCGTTAATCTTTACAGTACCTTGGTGCTAAAATTAGTAATGTTCTGTACCGGAATACATGTTTTCAGCAAGTTGCAACACTGCAAAACAATTGTCGGTGCAAAAGCTTTCTTGCCCATAAGCGACTAAGTTCCTTCCCTCGAAGCAGCTTGTGGGCTCCAAAGCGCAGTATGCTACACCGGGCTCGAATGAGCGCATTTATTCGATGTTATCTAAGCAATTCACAATCTCGTAGCTATCTTTCTGTTGACTATTATCGGCTGGCTACTTTAACAAACACAAAAATAATAATGTTTCCCTACTCCTTTTGCACGTTACCTAATGCTTCTTAATGAAATGTTTGACAATATCTAGTTTAATACACTGATGCTTAATTAAAGTAGTGTTAGACTTTTGGACGAAATGTACCTGCTAGTGCCCATCACGATTAAAAGGTAGGCGTCGCAATGTCAAAGACAATCCATCGATATCGATGCCAAAGACTATCAGTCGCTTGAATCTTCGTCTCCATTACAGAGCAGAGAGAGAGAGAAAGGAAAGGCTTGCTATCTGTACGTGGGAAGGGGATGTAAAAGAATGAATGAGAAGAGTTTGGGACAAAAGCAGGCGACAAAACAAAGTCGTGATTATAGCGCCGTCCGAGTACTGCACAGCAACACTGTTTGCAAACATTCACAGTTTTGTCATTCAATCCAGTTGCTTGAAGTGAAGCCCCACCGTAGTGCTCATTTATTGTAATCATTATTTTCTTTTTTTTTTCTTTTCGTCACACTAATTTGTATATTTATTCTGTTTCCCTACCAGTTGGTTTCACCTGACAAGACGGATTCTAACTCACTCGATAAGTGACTGACCGACCAACCGAGGTAAACAAACAAATAAATAAACAAAAATAGGTAAATAATGCAGTTGTCAGACCGTTGGTAAATTTTAAAGGGCCCCTGAACCACTCTTCCATGTATTCATCCTCAGTATCGGAATTTATTGCCTCACGAATATATTTCCGCGAAAAATCCTGGGGTCCCTCGAGAACGAGAGGAGCGACAGCGATGTGCGTTCAGCGCATTCTCGTCCCGACGAAGGAATGCACGAAAAAGGGACAAGAATCCCCCCCCCCCCCTTAAGTGCGCGCTGTGTAATTTTGGCGCTCTATGGAACGCGGCGCCGCAATGGAGTCCAAACATCGCTCTTAATTCACGTCAGCCTAAATCAGGCCAATAGCAGCAACCTGCTAAATAGAGCAGCCGCTGGCAGCTTCGAAGAGAGTGAGGTCGGGGCTTTGTATGGAAAGAGGGCGCTTGAGAAAACTAGGTTCGACGCTCGCAATCCCTCTATGTACCGCTCCCGACAGCAGTGCCTGCTGTCCGTAGAATGTGCTTTTATCACCGAGACCGTTCAGGACCCCTTGAACGGTATATTGTTGCATCTGTAATCAAACTTCGTAGCAGCATCAATACATGCCGTTCTGTTTAAACGTTTCACTATACGTAAAATTAACGAACCTTTTACGCCGTCACACAAAAGCCACAAACTCTGAAACTACTAAATATTGAATGTCACCAAACTTGCCGAAGAACGCAAACGCCCCAGGCATACTCCTATTTTCTACCACCGCAGGCAAGTTCCATCCTACCGCTTACGAGGTATCAAGAGGAGTTTCGTTCCGCTTCGATCATGAAGGAGTGTCCCTTGGTGACCAAGGTGTGTGTAAAGGGTCAGCCGCTGCGCAAATCTTCGATGGGGCTTTCAATGGCGAACGCGAATTTTAAAGACGGAACGGGACACAGGCGCACTTTGTGATTTGAAAGTCAACCTGAAACCATTCTGCACGCATTGGCTGGTAATTGAACCCCCCCGCCCCCCTTTATTTTTTCAGATGTAACTGCAACATTCAGAAATATTCTATATCGGATCGAAGGCAGTTGACATTCTTGAACATCGCACCAACCACGCTAATAAGTCTGCGTGTGTCACGGAACATGACATTACGAGGCCTGGTCAGTGAAGAACGCCAGAAAACAACAACAAATAAAGGTCACAAAAATTCTGCCGACGAACCAGAAGCAGGCACCCGGCAGTGACTAAACTTATGCATAAATAAAATAAAAATAGCGGCGCCACCTTCTTTTAGGGCCAGGGAACAGGAGTTAGCTTTTTGACCCGTCTCGAAGGTTTTACGCAGAAGTTGCAGATTTAAAAATAAAATAAATTGTGGGTGACGACATTTCAATGGCAAATAGACGGGCACGGCGGCATGATTTAATATTTGCTCAGGAGGCTGGCCTGCCTTTTTGCCTTATTTTTCGCTTCGGTATAGCACATGCCTGGTCCCCTCTTCTCCGGAATCCTCTTCCGACTTAAACAAACGCACGTCTTTGGCAAATGCTGTCGTTATTTTTGTCTCTGATAAGCAGGTTTTCTCGTTTACCGTTCTTCTGGCACAGCGATTTCTTAGCCGCTGCCGAACCCCGCTGGCCGCCAGCTCTCGCACATCAGACGACGTTCTTTTCTTCTGGTGTTTGCCCTTCGATCTAAGCCAAAAGAGAGCAACGGGGGTATAGGGGTTCCTCCTTTGAGGGAGCAAGTGCATTGCCACTCCCATTACTCTCCTAAAAGCAGCAACGGCAAGGGGATGAACCGTTGCTCTCCTTTCACTTGCTCCTTCAGGGGATGAATGGTTAGTCCCCCCCACTTGCTCCTTGAGGACCAACTGTTACTCCTTCCTGATGCTCCTCAAGGGAGCAACGGATGCTCCTTCCCGTTACTCCTTAATTTCTTTTGGGGCCAAAAAAAGTTCGTTTTTGATTGACTTATAGAGCATATTGAGGTTTATACAGATATTTGTTTGGATGCACGAACGATATACAGACATCTCACTCAGAAACAAATTTCAGAAAATTTGCAACAAACACACATGATTCGAACTCGTGACCCCTTAATCTCCATGCGCGTACGCTAACCACTAAGCCACCACACGCTACGGCCCCGTTTGAAAGGAAACGGTGTTATGTATGTACCGACGGGTCGTTGCGCGTTCTGACACGTTAAGTAAATGAGCATAGGCGTGCAGAACCACTGGTGATGTTCAAAAGAGAATCGAAAGTAACAGTGTAAACATCTGAAAACGTCAGGGTAATGAGTGTCTCGCGAAAACACAGGCTTTGCCAGAGCTCCCTTTTGCGCTAGCTAAAAGGCCAGCAATTTCTTTTTTTTTTTGCCCGGAGGAGTGTTTTCTTCTTTATTATCATTATTATTATTAATATCAATATTAATATTTTTTTTTTGCGGAAGAATCACCTCCCCTTTGAAAAGACAACACAGCTTGAGCTGATAACGTCCATTTGGTCTGAGATTAAACACAGTCAAACTACCGGACCCGATTGCGATAGCGGCCCTCTAGCAAAATCAGCAAGTGACTAGGTAGAGATGAGGGGGCGGGGGGGGGGCAGCGGCATTAGCTCGCTGTCAGTCTTTCTGCGCATCGCGATAAATGTGTTCGTTGCGTGATCTCTGCTGCAACCCTGCAGTCGGGGCTTTTGCTGATTTGTACTGGAGACGGCCGTTCAGCAAAAAACCGCAAATGTAAAGTCTATCAACTGTGTACTTCTCTCAACCGCTTCTTTGTCGTGAAATATATACGGAGTCTCGCGAAGCTTCGCATTTTATTGCCACATTCTCAGGCTATATATTTATGCCAAGTGTTATACGCAAACGCACAAGTTAGCTTGCGACGACAGCAGCTTCAGGTGCTGGCGTTCTAGTGCAACCATGCCTTTTATTAAGAACGTTTAGCTTGTATTAGGGGCTTTTAGCTTTATGTTACCGTGTTATGAGTTGCCGGAAGGAATCTGTGCATGCGCGGGCCTTTACGGAACGTGAACTACTCGCCGGATTGGCTTTACATGTATACGGCCCTATCTCGCAAATCCACCTTCGTTCGCGGGTTCTCGCGATACCCGCTTTACCGAGGCTCCAGCCGCCGAGTAAAAATAGCCGAAGTGCGAGCGCCAATTGCGATCACCTTGTTTCAGCGGCTAAAGTCACTAAAGTGAGTTGAAATAGAATACCGAAGCTGTAAGCACGTGAGAAGCCTTCACATAAATACCCCGACAGGCTGAATAGGTGGCGCCATCTAGCGGGAACAAGATGAACCAGGCAAGCGAAAAATTGCTATTGCAGAAACATCGTTCGTTCTACTTCTGGTGTAAATGCCTTGCCGCGGCATAATTACGAATGAGTTATCTTTTCAATCGTTTTTTTCCTCAAAAACACTAGGCGAAAACAAACGTGCCCATACTATGGTTGCACGAAGCGTCACACGATGGCGACACCATCGTCGGATAACTCGGTATTCTACACCCCTTTGCGTATACCGGGATACTGTATACGCTAAAAACCCCTCGTGATTTTGCCGCAGCGGCGATACAATCTTATTTAAATTAAATATAATTGAAGTGCAGTTATCATCACGATTTCATGGTTTAATCAAACGTAAAGGTATCCGTTCACGTACTTACGTAAACTTTTACATACGGGGAGCTAAAACTTTTCTAAAACATGTGTTCCGATAACACGGTAAGGTTAAAAAGTATACGTACAAGCTAAATGTCCCTATTAGCGTGCGTATCTCTCTGTTCAGTTTACAAAAAATAGTTTCCTTACGCCAGCCCGCAAGGAAATGTGGCCCATGCATCGACCGATACAGGGTGCGTCCTGCAGGAGGGCCACGGTTGCGGGCCGAGAGCAAATGTTGCCGTTCGTCCTTCTGTTGCTCCCTTCCAACCTAACCCTAAACGGCTACTCCCCCAACTTTGAGACATGTCAGCCATCTTGTTCCAGTTGGTGTTTTTGGGGAGTAACAGTTGGTCTTTAGGACTAAAACCCGCAGTTACTCTCATTTTTCCCATTTTTGGCTTAGAGTGTTCCTTCCAGCAGTCTGAGTGTGCTCAGTTATCTTTCACACAACGGGAAGCTCCGATTTTTCTCGCCTCAATCCCGGTGACGTTGTGACAGCCAACCAGACAGAATTATCGTGAACGAAGCTTTTAAATGCACAAGGCCCATTCACCTGTATATCACCACAATTCGTGTTTCCTTAAGCACGCGTACTTTTTCAACTGAGGTGAGACTTACATTGTTAATTTCACGCTTGCTCTAATACACCGATAAATAAATCGGTGTATTAGAGCAGAAACAGCTCTGTTTCTGCGATGGACACTGTCTGCGACGCTGTCTGTAGCAATGAGAGGACGCTGTCCTGTCATTGTTATTGACGTGTCCCTATGGGAAACACCGGTGCCTCGCACCTCCCAGGTTTGACGTTGTTGGAGCTGTCTTGTATCTATCTCTGTCTTGCCTCTATTTTTCTCTTTCTTTGCAGTTGTTCCCTCGCCTTCGCTCTTCTCCTTTCTATCTACTTCTCCCCATACACATTCTCCCCTCCTCTTTGCCCCCCTCGTCACCCTCACTTCCCTTTCCCACCCCATTGCTATATTCTGCTCTACAAGGCTACGCTATGCTCTGCTGGCGTGCCTGGATAGCCGAGTGGTTACGACGTTCGCTTTCGAATCGTGGGTGCGCGGGTTCGAATCTGGCCTCGCCAAGTAATTTTTTTCGCAAAGAGTTTCTCTCTTGCCATTCTTTTCTCTCTCTCTCAGTAGTCGTTCTCTCTCGCCCATCAGAGTTATTGCCTCCCACGCCGGACCAATCAAGCAGAAGAGGACGAGAAGAGGACGCATTCATGAGGACGATTTTCTGTCTACGACACACAGCAAACTTGGAGCATAACAGCTCTCCTCTAATAAGATAATTCTTTTCGGATCAGGCACAGCGCTTTTAAAGGCGGCAAGCCAGAAAACCTAATAAAAGTGGTGCAACGATAATTCTTAGAGTAATTGCAAGTTCACTGGCGCGGGATAACAGCGACGGCACTGCATAAGGTCCGTGCGCCGCGAATTGCCCGCAGCTTTCAGTTTTTTCCTCTTGTTCCACTGCTTCAAAGCGTAGTACATCAGCTGACTGCGCCCCTTCGAAGGCAAAAATACAGTCACGAAAGGCGTCCAGGTACTCATGCTACGCAGGCGGCGAAAGCGCGGAAAGTGGTGTTCCATACAAAGTGGCGTGCTTGAGCGCGAAGCCGACGACTTCATAAGAGTAGCAGGGCGCGATGACGCGCTACGTTCGAGCACTTCCGTCAGCAGCGTACGGAGTCCGGCGGCCGATGCTCGAGAGGCTTGGTATTGTAACCACCAACGCTATTTAGCGAAGCGCAGTCACAAAGGCGGCGCGACACCTGTTCCTGTAGAAGTACTTGTTACAGCGTATGTCGAGCGGTCAAAGCCTTTGACCTTTCCACGTCGATAGTGCCAGGCTCCGCGGAGTCCGTCGTTCTGTTGTCGCCCCGTGGAGAAAAATGTGCTCGAGCGCAGCTAGGTATCTCGTCGTTCGCCAAGTTTCAGTCTCGAGCACGATGCAAAAGTGCTGCGGTAATATTATATATTCCTATGAATAGTTTCAGAAGAAAATTCCAGGCTGTTCGATTAGGTATGCGAATAAGAAGTCACAGCTCAAAAATATAAAAATATTCCATTCTGGAGTCGCGGCCAAACCCCGGCAGTTCTCAAAGAATTGCCGACACGTCTCAATAACTCTTGTTGTTTTCTCCATTGTGAAAGTTTCGTGTGTGTTCATCTATATATATATATATATATATATATATATATATATATATGTATATATATATATATATATATATATATATATATATATATATATGTATATATATATATATATATATATATATATATATATATAGTCAAGTAGATCCTCCGTGAGAAGTCACAACGTTGTTTATTTCGACGTTTCAGCCAGACTCTGGCTGAAACGTCGAAATATATATATATATATATGTATATATATATATATATATATATATATATATATATATATATATATATATATATATATATATATATATATATATATATATATATATATATATATATATAGATGCTCAAGTGAAGTGGACGAACGAACGAAAAACGATGCTTTATTGCCAACGTTGCGGCCGGGGACCGGCCTTCGTCAGGGCACACATGCATATGACTGTAACGCGTACGTCTTAAATGATGACATGGCAGGGGGCGCCCTTATTGGGCATATTCACTGCTAACAAATTTTTACACAGAGGCGTTCACTGTTAACAGACAGATATTGAGACATGCGCAGTATTTTGTATGGTGATAGCATAAATAGCGGAGTAGCAGTACATATTGAAAATGTGACAAAGCAAACCCAAACATAAAATAGAGATATTATGTAGGGTGGTTGAAATATCACCACACTTGTGACACAATGAAAAAATAAAAATAAAATCTATACAGTGTGTATAAGTCCACATTTTTTGCAACGAAATATACACGAGCAAAATACCAGCGTCGACGTCACATTATGATAGCAAGTTTACATGCGCATTCTGGTCACCCGAATGATTGGGCTGATGTCGCTGAACGAACGGTTCGATGCCGATCCGACTGAAGATTTTTAATCAATACTAGATAGCACAATAAGAGCATTGATAAAAGATAAAAAATCAAATGATAGGGAAGTTTCTTTGACCCTCTAAATCCGGTCGCAGGTCGATTCTACTTGTCGCCGAAGATACATTAACGAAATAACCCTGGTCGCCCAATTGTTTGCGTCATAGGCACCGTAACAGAAAACCTATCACGTTACGTAGATGGCCTGATCAGCTGCATACCTCAAACGTTCCCATCATTTTTACGTGATACTGACCACTTTCTGTCAGATATTAACAACCTTACTGTACCCAACAACTCTCTCCTTGTCACTCTCGATGTTACATCTATTTACACAAACATACCTCACTTGGACGGTATAAGAGCTGTGGTTGAGGCTTATGATCACTCCGCTCTTGATAAGTCTATTGATAGCTCCACTATATGCATCCTGCTGGAAATGATTTTACGGTACAATAACTTTGAATTTAACCAAGTGCATTACGTTCAGGTAAGCGGTACGTCAATGGGTACAAAAATAGGGCCAAATTATGCAAATATCTTCATGGGAATCCTTGAGAATAATTTCTTGTCGGGTCGTTCGTTGAAACCTTTTTACTATAAGAGATTCACTGACGACATAGTCATAATTTAGTCACATGGAGAGGCCGAACTTTTGTTCGAACTTTTGTTTTTATTTCGGACTTAGAGGTACTTACATTTTGAAAGGAGCCACAGAAGGCATTGCAAATCGAGCATACCTTACAGCCAGGCCTTACGCTTTAAGCGAATACGCTCAGAACAGTCTGACTTTGATGCTAATTGTAACCAATTACGCACTGCAATTCTTGAACAGAAATATCCGCCGAAGTTAATCGATGACGCGGTGAAGCGCGCCGACGCATTAGAGCGCACAGCACTCTGCAGAACGAAGGAAAATCCTAAGAGTCGTTCACAGATTAACTTGGTGTTAACCCATAATGCATCGGCCTCTAATGTCGCAGTTATTCTCCGAAAACACCACAACATGCTTATGCAGAGCGAACGTCTTACAAGAGCCTTTCCAGAACCACCACGTGTTGTCTATAGACGAGCAAAATTTGCGCGATTTGTTAACTTCCTCTAAAACCAAAGGTAATGACAGCATCCACATGGTTGGTTGCCATCCTTGTAAAAAGCCCCGTTGCAATGTGTGCGCCCACATGACAACGGCTACCCTGGCAACCAGCACAGCGACTAACTTAAGTTAAAAATCAGGGGCAGTTTCAATTGTGACTCAGCGAATGTGGTTTATTTGCTAGAATGCTCCATCTCTCATCTACAGTACATAGGTCAAACTGAAACTGCCTTTAGGTACCGTTTTAACTATCATAAAGCTCATGTGCATGCCCTTCCTCATTTACCAGATTCAAGGCAGGTCACCGACGCAGGTCATTCCTTTAGTAACATCAGAGCCACAATACTTGAATGAGGTTTTAAGTCACATCATGAAGGCGAGGTTAGAGAATCATTCCTAATTCATAAATTCAAAACCTTGTCTAACGGAATGAACGAGAGCTCGGGTACACTTGCTTGTATTTTGCCTTGTTAATCACTATTTTATGAAAACGTATGTTGCTTACGCGTGGTTCATTATTTGCCTATCATTGCGTACGCAACGCCTGCGGCCTGTGCCACTCATAATTTTGAATGTACGTGCTTTGCGCGCTTCTTGTATCTAATTTATTTATTTTTATTATTTTCATGCTCGTTTGACCGAGATTATCCTGCTGCCTTTATGTCCACATGAACCACTGTACGCATGTTGCGGTTCCCTTTTGGTTTTTGCGCAGTTTGCAGTTTTGTTTTGCTGTTTTGTATACATTGTTCAATGCACAGAAGTTTCCGTCTATCCAAGATGTGCCATATCACAATTGTAGTACATTGCCACGTGCATTGTGTATAACCACGTATATATCTTGATGTGCAATATCGCCTGTCCAAAACACTTACTCTTGCGATATGGAAGCAAGCGACTTGTATATGTGCCCTGCGTGGCATCTCTAACTATTCACTCTGACGAAAGCAGGCCCTCCTGCCGAAGCGTTAGTAAAACTTGTTTCGCACGTTTTGTCTTCCTTTCTGAACTATATATATATATATATATATATATATATATATATATATATATATATATATATATATATATATATATATATATGTATGTATGTATATATATACATATAGATAGATAGATAGATAGATAGATAGATAGAGATGTGGATTTGCGGCCAGGCAACTGATCCTGACGAAGTCTGCTCGCTTCTTTTAGGTGAGTTTGAGTCATGTAACTGATTTAGCCTTGTGTTTTTTGGTCGCAAAACCCACCAAGTGATCACTCAGTAACTAGATATGGGTTTCATTTATGTACGTACCGCGTTCGAATCGGTTGTTTCACAGGGTTAAGAAGACATGTTCGAACACATTCGCCCGTTTGGCTCCGGCCGGCAACAATGTGCCGTTCTTTAGGTGTGGATCTAGTTGCTGTCCTGTTCTGCCTGTCGCAACTCATTGTTCGCGCTGGAGATGTTGAGACTAATCCAGGATCGGAAAAGGTTGATCAGCTACTAACGTTCGCCAAACAGTTGGCGTCTTCAAACGAGAAATTTCAAAGAGATGTAACAAGTAAGCTGAAGGATATGCAAGCAGGCATCACAGGTGTAAAAAGACGAATGTCGAGTCTAGACAGGCTACCGAAAGAAATCGACAGTATTCCGGAAGGTGTTGCTTCTTTAAGCTCAGCCCTAGATGAAGTAAAAGCTGACCTCAAGAGCTGCGACGTGCCGACTGTCGGCCCACTCCTTGAAGTACCGGCTCAAGAAAGTTCGGGCAAGCTAGTATGGTAGTTGACAATCTAAGCAATGGTTTGAGACGAAATAATTTTATATTCAAAGGTTACAAGGAGGTGAAAAATGGGACGACACAGAGAAACTTACAAACGAGTTCGTTTTGCGTAACCTTAGCGTTAACGTTGGCGTACTTGAACGTGTACACAGAATAATTCAGCAAACAACCGGTAAGAATCGCCCAATCATTGTAATGCTCTTGAATTTCAAGGACAAAATCAACATCTTGCGAAATGCATCAAAACTTAAAAATCTTGCATCTCCGCCCGTTTGGATAAAAGAAGACTTCTCACCACAAATTCAACTAATTAGGAAAAGGCTTCGGGACTTGGCACGTCCTGAACGTAAACCTAACGAAAAATACAGATTACGGTTCGATAAACTGTTGTTGGGAAATAAAGTGTACACCTATAACAACTCGAACGTTAAGATTGTCCCACTGTCAAGGCGGGACGCACCTGCTTCAACTGCTTCAACTACGTGACCCAAACAGCATTGCAAAAGTAGAACCTTATCTTTGATTGTCTCGAACTTCCGAAGCCTTTTCCAGAAACAGGACCACTTGTGTTCGTTTATCGAGGGCTGCTCTGCCGACATCATGCTTGGCAGAGAGACATGACTGTGCTCGGATGTGGCTAACTTTGAAGTGTCGGTGTCGAATAAGTTTTTAGTCTTTAGGAAAGATAGAACGGTCTCTCGGGGTGGCGGTGTGTTAGTTGCTCTAACAAACAGCTTCCACGATCACGTAATTGAGACAGCAGCTAATATTGAAATTTTATGGGTTGCGCTACGATTATCGTCATTTGTAACCTGTGCTGTCGGAGTGTGTTATCGACCGCCGAACTCGCCAGCCGACTTCAATGAAAAAATGAATGATTCGCTCAGCCTCATGTAGTGTAGTTATCCCCGGTTCCTATATTTTTGGCGGGGGATTTTAATCACTCAAGCATAAACTGGCGGACGTGTACACCCGAATGTGGTACAAGGAGGACTGACGGTCAGGAATTTCTCGATGTGCTAGCCTTGTTCAATTTGACACAAATGGTTTCTCTGCCGAAACGCGGTGATGCTACCTTAGATCTTGTATTTACTACCGAGCCTGATCATGTACTTGTCAATGTTGTAGACAAAATTAGTGATCACAATGTGCTTCATTGCGAATATACATTGGAAAACATGAAGCCAGAAAAGCCAAAGAAAGTAATCTACAACTACACGTGGGCAAATGTTGATATAATTATGAAGCAGCTATCATCTTTTTCATTGCAATTTGTGCGCACCTTGTCGCTGCACACATCTCACGAAAACTGGCATCAGGAGCAGCTGACTGAACTAAAAGAAAAGTGTGCGCCTAAAATGGAGGTAACATCGTCAAGCCAGAGCGCATGGTTCCACTTGCATGGCAAACACTCCATAAATAAAGAAAACGACGTTACTCGAAAGCAAAACACTCGGGGTCTGATAGTGATTGGCGACGTTACAGCGAACAGTCGAAGTAATGTAAGGTTGAAATCGAAGCAGCCAAAGATAAATTCTTTAACAATGATATAACAACGTTTTTACGGAAAAATGCAAAAAAAAGTCTTGAAGGTAATTAAAAGCAAACCTTCGTCATCCCAAGTGTCGAGTTCGAAAGACGGTGTACTTCTTTCATCATGTGCTGCAACGGAACTGAATGAATTTTTTGGTTCGACATTCACAGACGAAATCCCCATTCCGTCCGACCTTAACCTTCACGACTCTCGAGTCAGCCATGGACGATTTAAATATTTCATGCCAACGTATTGAACGCGTTATTGAAAGGCTCCCAAGTAATTCGGCCCCCGGCCCGGACGGCCTCTGCACAAAAATGCTAAAAATAACAAAGCCTGTTATTTCTCACATTCTAGCAGCTGTTTTTCAGCAATCAACTGATAACGGAAGCGTACCAGGTGAGTGGAAAATTGCCTACATCACTTCTATTTTTAAATCAGGTGACCCCTCTATGCTTTGTTACTATAGACCAATTTCACTAACAAGCATACCGTGTAAACTTTTAGAGCACATCATCTGCAATTATGACATATCTAACGACTAACATCTTCTTACCAAGTCAGCATGGTTTCCAGCGTGGCCGTTCATGTCAAACTCAACTATTTGAATTAATTACCGATTTGCACGAAGCCATACACAATAAAACACTCATTGATGCTCTATTCAGAGACTTTGCCAAAGCCTTTGACAAGGTCCCCCATAACCGCCTAAATATGAAACTCGGCGCCCTGAACATCAGCCCTAAGATATCTAATTGGATTGCTAATTTCTTGTCTGATCGCTACCAGTCTTTTTTTAAATAATACTTTGTCTCCAACCATAAAAGTAAAATCAGGTGTTCCGCAAGGTACCGTTCTTAATTTACGTCAACGATATAACTAACCACCTGTCATCCCCAACCAGACTTTTTGCAGACGATTGTGTGATTTAGAGAGAAATTACTAACCATATCGATGTGAGTGCACTGCAGTCTGACAATAACCAAATGAAGTTAATGTGTCAAAATCGAAGTATGTTGAATTTACGAGAACTACCAACCCCGAGCTGCATTCTTACATGATTAGAAATATGCTAGTTGAAAGTGCGTCTACTATAAAATACTTAGGCGTCCATCTTACACACAACATCTCATGGAATGCTCATGCTGAGGCAATAACTAGTCAGGCTTTAAGAGCCCTAGGATTCATTTAACGTAACTTGCACTCTGCTAACCAGTCCACCAAACTTCTCGCATACATAACTTTAGTTCGCTCAAAATGCAATACGCCGCCCTTATTTGGAATCCTAACCAGCAATACCTACTTCAAAATTGGCTAGCACGAAATCGACAAGGACTACGAAGGAACACAGATGTACAGGACAGGCGCAACCAAGCTTTATTCAGCAAAGTCTCCCTACATATATACACAGCCGAGTGGCGCTCGCAGGCGCAATGCACATCACAGTCAACAACGCTAATGAGAATTGGGAGAGCGAAACATATTCTCATCATAACCAAGTTTCTAAGAACAGTTTACTTTACTGCGCAGAACAGCAGAAGTGTCACTGATACATTCACCGCCTTTCTTTTTAATGTGATAAGCCTCCATTAGTTCTCTCGCCAGCGCATTCCCACTTCTGCCCAGAATTCGAATGCTAGACAGCACTGGCTCACAGGCACAGGTGCTACAATGCATAGGCAGATGAAAAGTCAAATTATTTTTAACAGATCGCTCGTGTTGCTCGATCGTTGATGCAACGACCAGTCTGTCCGATATAAACCTTGCCACAAGTGAGTGGGATTTCGTACACGACGCCTACGGCGCGTGTGACATAGGGCCGAACGTGCTTTTTTCCGCACGTCGGTTTGCGCACGAACTTCTTGCGCTCAACAGGCGTGTGGCTGACAAGGCAGAGACTGACGACAAGAAGAGGTGCCTTATGGACTGCGTGGACAGCCTATTGAAGACTGTGAAGCGTTCCCACCTGAGATTCAACGGAAAAATGAGTGATGCGGTGAAATTCTGCAAGGACAATGAACTTCGTCATCTACAAGCAGATAAGGACAGTGGTTTGGTGGTTTTGCCTTCAGCGACGTTTCGTCAAAAAGCCGCTGAAGCTTTGACTAACAACTTCGCTCCTGCAAAAGTAAATCTGAGCAAGGTAAAAACGAAATCCGTTTCCTTGTGTAAAGAGATGCAACTTTCAGAGTTGTGTAAGGCTATTATGGACAGTAAGCTTTTGTCATTGTCCGTATTCTTCAGTGTTAAAACCCATAAGGTCGACATGCCTTTTAGAAGTATAGTTACTGAGCAGAATACTTGGCAGCAGCAGCTAAGTCAGTATTTGTTAAAAAACACTCTAGCTATCGAAGATCCCTTTATTGTTAGAAATTCAAAAGAAGTGGCAACGTTTCTGGCATCTCTTGATTCCTGCAGGTCTGCCTGGTCGATAGATGTAGAGGACTTGTTCTACTCCGTTTCCCGCGATGCCCTTTTACATGCCGTGCGCTGTTGTATAGAAAAGAGCGGAGATGTCGCGTTCAGAATTCTACCGGTATCTCGGTCGCTAATTTTATGACCTTACTAGAGTACTACCTATCCTCAACTTATGTTGCTTCTGACAGCGAGACATTCATCCAGCGAAAGGGAAGTTGTATGGGTTCGTGTGTTGCCCCAGTGCTCTCCAATATTTTTTAGCTGCTATTGACCGTGTCTTGAATAACCTATTGGACAGCGAGAAAGTTCTGCGAGTTTTTAGGTATGCAGACGACTTTCTCGTGATTTTAAGCACTAATCCCTTCCAGACGAATACAAGCGCTGTTGAGGATATTTTAAACATGTTTAGACGACATGAAAAGGGCTTAACCTTCACCCATGAACTTCCTAACAATGACACCTTGCAATTTTTAGATATTATTATGCTTTTAAGGGGCAGCATGTTTGCTGGAAGTACTCTCCGCGAGCTCAAAAAGAGCTTTTACACTTTGATTCTGCTCATAGTAAGGTTGTAAAACGAGCTATTGCCTCACAATGCCTTGAATCGGTGCCGCAAAGTCCGGCGTTCACTTGGCACAGGATAGTTTTAATAGCCAGATTGAGAACCTACAGGCGGCTGGGATCCCCTGCTCGAACTTCACTGCCGCGTCCGAAACCCTCCTTCAGAAACTGGAGAAGAGGCCTGGCTCTGCCCGTGCAGAAAAAAGGCTGGAAGTGGTGCCGTATGTGCACAAAGTGGCACGCAATTTAAAAAAATGTGGCAAATAGGTACAATCTACCTATAATTTTTTCAGCACCGCATAAACTGGCTGGGCTATGCCCTCGCATTTCGGGACCACTTAAAAAACCGACGTGCGGAAAAAAAGTTCGGCAGATTTCACGTACCGTGGGAGTCGATGTTATGCGAAGCATGCGGCGGGTAGGTGACAGTGGCGTAAGTTTTTTTACTGATCGACACATTACAAAATGACGCTAAAGATTTGTATAAATTTTATACGCACACATATATAGGTTGAAGAGCCGCATATGTGTTATAAAACCAGTTGTTTACGGTTGGGTAACGCTGCCAATGGCAACGTGGGTATTACCAACACCAGAAGCGGTAAGCTTATATGTAGTGCTTATACGTGTCCCGAGAACGCATGCACGTTTCACGAACCTGTGTGCATGTGTGCAAGAAATCCTTGACAGTTCTTGAACAAGGGCACCATCACCGTGATCAGTGAGCACCAGCAGCTGGTCATGACTTGTTATAGGATCCGGTCGTGATCGTGGTGACGAGGGGTTCATGTGTAGTGAAGTATGTGGTATAGTAGAGCTGTTGGAATTCGTGGATGCCTCGGTCATTTCGTCGACACATTGTCTGTCGACAGAGCCGGCGACATGTCGGAACCTGAAGCCACTCTTCTCGTTGGTGAGGTATAGGCCGTCGAGGCTTGTAGGCCTGGATAGTGCTACGTAGACCAACATCAGTGGGTGGTGTTTGTCGTATTCGTAGACTACCTGGGCGTATGTGGCCTATGTGGCCGAGTCTACAAAGCGTCTGTCAATCAATGTGGCATCATCCTCGGTCAGCATGAGGCCGTCGCCCAGCCTCGTAAGAAATGAAGAGGACACTGCGTTGTTCTGTTGGACGAAGTGCACTTTACCGTGCGGTGATGTGGATATCATATGTAACTTTCGTTAATGTATTCCCCCGGGGTCGAGCAATGCTTAATTTAGCTTGCTGAATCACATGAATACAAACGTAATGCTTATTAGACTGCTATGAAAGCGGAGCCAACACTGGAACTACAGACGTTAATCTGATATAGCGCCTTTATCGTAGGAGTACGCATCGTAGGAGTATCATGTAATGTTTATTGCTTTCTCGTCAAATTATATAGCCAGCACCACAACCACAATTGACGGTGCACCGATATTACGCCTGCGTAGGCTGTTTTTCCAAAGCAAACTTATAGACCTGGCGTGGCTCAGTGGTAGAATACCTGATTGCCACGCAGAATGCTTGGGTTCGATTCCTGCTAGGATCCTAATTTTCGTTCTTTCCTATCGTTGAGTCAACGCTGCCGATGTTGGTTTTCGTTAACACTCTAGCATTTAAGTTACCAATGTCTGTTCTCGCCGTTCCTGGGTAGATATAAACTGTCAATCACCTGTGGCGCATACCCTTACACCGCGGCCCGTGGTAAACGGGTATGTGCCACACGTGTCTAGTGGAAAGGGTTTGACGACGTACGCGACAGAATTTTAACGTTATTGATGTCATGACTCGGCAATCATATTCGTCAAACCTTCTTACCTTCCTATGCAAATTTTGGTCTACACCAAGTTAAGGAGGCGATCATGACAGCACCCAGACGTAGGCGGCTAGATAGATAGATAGATAGATAGATACGTAGATAGAAACGCTCATAGTGCCAGAGGTTCGCTAAGAAATGCTTCGCATTTAAAAGGCACGTTCGGCCCTATGTCACATGCGCCGTAGGCGTCGTTTATGAAATCTCCCACTCACTTGTGGCAAGGTTTATTGCGGACAGACTGGTTGTTGCGTCAACAATCGAGCACGGGGACACGAGCGATCTGTTAAAAATAATTTGACTTTCCACCTGGCTATGCACTACAGGACCTGTGCCTGTGAGCCAGTGCTGTCTAGCATGCGAATCCTAGAAGTGGGAATGCGCTGGCGAGAGAACTAATGGAGGCTTATCACATTAAAAAGAAAGGCGGTGAATGTATCAGTGACACTTCTGTTGCTCTGCGCAGTAAGGAAAAGGTGTTCTTAGAAACTTGGTTATGATGTGAATATGTGTCGGTCTCCCGATCCTGATTAGCATTGCGCCTGCGCGCGCCACTCGGCTGTGTATATATCTAGGAAGACTTTTCTGAATAAAGCTCAGTTGCGAGTAGCGCCTGTCCTGAACGTTTGTGTTACTTCTTAGTCCTTGTCGATTTCGCGCTAGCCAATTTTGAAGATCATGAACCAACTAGCCCAGCAACGTATACTATTCAGCAATACCTAGTTCATAAACTTGAGGCCATCCAAAACAAGACAGCCCGCTTTATCACAGGAAAATATTCACGGGGCTGTAGCATAACAGCTATTGAAACGTCATTGAGATTACCTGCACTAGAAAAGCGTAGGTTTATCCCACTGCTGTCTGATTTCCACAGGCTTTATTTAAGTGATTCATCGTTCTTGCAGTAACAGATTAAACCAGTTCATCGCATTTTTTCACGCCTGGATCACGCATATAAAATAAAACCCATGTTTGCGCGTACTAACTTCCTTCGTGACTCACCACTGTTTCTTGCAATTTATCATTGTGTCGTAGGACGATTTATTATCAGACAGCGACGTCTTAAACAGCCGAGGCAGAACACGAAGGTAGATCGCGCGCACAGCAACAACAGACGCGGAAGCTCTTCTTTCTCTTCCTCACTGCAATGGCCCCGGGAGTGAAAAGGAGCCATCCTGGCGACTAAGACGCAGGTAGGATCAAAGGGTCGTAATGTGGCTTGAGTCGGCTGACATGCACCGTGTCACGACCGCGATGTCTGAGGTCGTGGGATGGCGTCACAGGTTCAACGACGTAGTTGACAGAGGATTTACGGTCAATTACACGGTAATTACACGGTCAATTACACGGCTACGAAGACAAAACTGTGCATAGGCAAAAATCAGATGTATGCATTAAGGGACAAGGATGGCAAGGTCACAACCAATATGGATAGAATAGTTGAGGTAGCGGAAGAGTTCTACAGAGATCTGTACAGCAGCCGAGACAGTCAGGATGATAATGTAAGAAGCAGTAATATCCCAGAGGAATCTGACATCCCACCAGTATTAACAGGAGAAGTAAAGAAAGCCCTAAAGGGAATGCAAAGAGGCAAAGCCGCTGGTGAGGATCAGATAACATCAGACCTGCTGAAAGATGGTGGAGAGATTATGTTAGAGAAACTGGCCACCCTGTACACGAAGTGTCTCTCGACAGGGAGAATACCAGAATCTTGGAGGAATGCCAACATCATCTTGATCCATAAGAAAGGGGACGTCAAGGACCTGAAAAATTACAGGCCCATCAGCTTACTGTCCGTTGTCTACAAGCTATTCACAAAAGTAATTGCTAACAGAATTAATAGGACATTAGAGTTTAATCAACCAAGGGACCAGGCAGGATTTCGCACAGGCTTCTCAACAATAGACCATATTCATACTATCAATCAGGTGATAGAGAAATGCGCGGAATACAACCAACCCCTATACATAGCCTTCATAGATTACGAGAAGGCATTTGATTCGGTGGAGACATCAGCAGTCATGCAAGCACTGCGGAATCAGGGCATCGAAGAAGCCTATATAAACATAATGGAAGACATCTACAGCGCATCCACAGCCACTATAGTCCTTCATAAAGAAAGCGACAGAATCCCAATAAAGAAGGGCGTACGACAGGGAGACACGATCTCTCCAATGCTATTCACCGCGTGTTTACAGGAGGTTTTCAGGGCCCTAGATTGGGAAGAATTAGGGATAAGAGTTAATGGAGAGTATCTCAGTAACCTGCGATTCGCTGATGACATTGCATTGATGAGTAACGCGGGAGACGAATTACAGCTCATGATTACTGAACTGGATACGGAAAGTAGAAGAGTAGGTCTGAAAATTAATATGCATAAAACTAAAGTAATGTGGAACAATCTTGGCAGAGAACAGCGCTTTGCGATAGGTGGCGAGACGCTGGAAGTTGTAAAGGAGTAGGTCTACTTAGGACAGGTAGTAACCGCGGAGCCGAACCATGAGAGTGAAATAACTAGGAGAATAAGGATGGGATGGGGCTCATTCGGCAAGCTTTATCAAATCATGAATGGTAGTCTACCACTATCTCTCAAGAGGAAGGTATATAACAGCTGCATCTTACCGGTACTTACCTACGGAGCAGAAACCTGGAGACTTACAACGAGGGTTCAACTTAAATTGAGGACGACGCAGCGAGCGATGGAAAGGAAAATGATAGGTGTAACCTTAAGAGACAGGAAGAGAGCAGAGTGGGTCAGGGAACAAACGGGGGTTAAGGATATCATAGTTGAAATTAAGAAGAAGAAATGGATATGGGCCGGCCACGTAGCACGTCGGCAGGATAACCGGTGGTCATTAAGGGTAACTGACTGGATTCCAAGAGATGGCAAACGCGTGAGGGGGAGACAAAAAATTAGGTGGGTAGATGAGATTAAGAAGTTTGCAGGTATAACGTGGCAGCAGAAAGCACAGGACCGAGTTGATTGGCGGAACATGGGAGAGGCCTTTGCCCTGCAGTGGGCGTAGACAGGCTGATGATGATGATGATGACACGGTAAGGGCCATCATAACGGGCAAGAAACGTCGTTGAAAGTCCAGGGCTGTGAGATGGGACCGACAAACAAACGAGTGAACCAGTCGGAAATTGTTGCGTAGACAATTCGTTGTCATGCCGCAGCTTTTCCCGGCCTTGAGCGGCGGTCGTAAGAGTACGCGCAAGCTGCCTACAGTTTTCTGCGTATTTGGCCGCTTCAGACACCGTTGTGCACTCGGAAGTGTCGGGTCGGTACGGAAGCAATGTGTCCAATCTGCAAGAGGCCTTTCGTCCATATAGTAGAAAGAACGGCGAAAAGCCAGTTGTAGCTTGTGTGGCAGTGTTATAAGCATATGTGACGAACGGCAAAACAGTGTCCCGTTGCTATGATCCGAGACGACGTAGATAGTCAACATGTCGCCGATAGTACGGTTGAACCTCTCCGTCAAGCCGTTGGTTTGCGGATGGTAGGCTATAGACTTGTGGTGGACGATGTTGCATGCCGCGAGAAGGGCTTGTATTACT